>NC_092821.1:97424959-97724959 GCF_023375885.2 Dermacentor andersoni
TCGAAATGTACTCGTGAGCTGTGTGCTCGTTTGCTGTGTGCTTTGTCTTGCGGGCTCCATTTGGGACTGAAGCTAGACTGTCGATGTATGTCTTGTTTAAACTGTAAATAATGTAAATAAACCCTGTCCACCTAGTTCCCCTCAAGTTCCTCGTCAAGGTCCCCCCTACAGCTACGATCACCAAATCTTACAAAGGCAATCCAATATACCCAAACTCGCTTATAACGCACTCAAACGAAATTTCGTGACAAATTCGATATACATGGATTTTCTTTCCCCAGTGTAGAAAAAGCGCAAACAAAGGAATGCATTCACTTAGAACAATACTATGCCTAGTAGGCAGTAAATTTCCCCAGCTCTTTGAACGACTTCTCAGAGCAAGTAACGACGACGCCCTCTGCGTGTAAACCTGCTCCAGTCCGCTCCCTTCGACGTCGGCACTCTACTGGGGCCGAGGACTTACGGAGTCGCCATGTGTCGGAAGCGCCTCCCTTGCGTAGTATGAGGGATCACGCGGCGCGCTCCTGATAGGTTTCGCTTAAAGCGCTCAATGAAAACACCACGCGGCAACCCTCCTGTACATTTCTGTAAGTACGCTCAAAACGAGGGAACTTTATTACTTTCGAAATAATCTTGAGCAAAGTGGAAGCACAGAATCGTTTACAGACGCTATCTCTTTACCGAATACCTACAGTGAAAGCCACTGCGGGCGGTCGTCGCGGTGGAGTCTCCCGTACCGGCTTGCGTGGAAGGTCGGCAATCGCTGAGCGCAAACTATGTGAAATATGTTCTTATAGTTGGTGGTCTGTATAACCAAATGGCGCATAACAGAACGAAGCCTGAATGCATGTAGCGATCGCACGGGTTCGCAGCGAACTACTGCGCGTCTGCATGCATGTCCGCGCACAATGTTTGGCTTTCGCTGCGGGCGTTTTCGCACCGTGCTGTGAGCTTTAGGTCGCAGAATATGACCATATGACAGTCCACAAGCAACCATTGTTGCGTCGACGTTATCAGAGCTGCTCAAAAACAATTGCCTTTTAACAAGGGACTTCGACGCCTACGGCGACTGTGATGTGCCGTTGCGACGATTCAATATTCTTTTTCTTCTAAATTCTTGAACGTTTCAATTTTATTTCTCAAGTTGCGTCGCACTGTAGTCACTCAGCTGGCAATTTCGCCCTGATTTTTCGTAATGCTGTGCGTTAATTCATAACCCAAACATGACCATATGCCATGCCTTTATTTAATGTGCTTCTTACGACTCCCTTTCCATTCCAGTAAACTTACCAGTATCTAGCATCAACAAGTTCATAGACCGAGCAGTTGTGACATTAGCCGGGCAGCGAGTGCGGGTGAACGTCTCGGTGCGCGTTTTCTGCTACTCACCGAACATCGCAATCCCGGCGCCGCAGCAGAAATATTCCTCGCGTCTGTGCTTGCTGCGTACCCGTGTTGTAGCCGATGGCTGTTTGCCGGTCCTAAGTTTCGCGAGCCAAGCTTCACGCAGCTTTTTGTCCTGCGGCTACGTGTGAATAGGGCTGACACCGGGATCAGTTGCGTACGTCCGGCACTGTGGTACCGAGAAGTAGCCTACCATGCTTCATGCCTCCAAAGGCAGCCACTACTTATAATAGTGATTTCAAATATTATAGTGATTATAGTGATTTCAGATGTTATAGTGATTATAGTGATTTCAAATGTTGTCAAGTGGACACCCAAGGCGGGAAAGCCTCACCACTTAATCAGAACCGCAGCGCAGATAAACTTTCGTTTTCAGCTGACTTACGTCGGCGCTTCCAAAGCAGCCGACGCAGCAGCTCTCCACGTGATCCCTCATGCCACGTCAGGCCGACGGTGGCGCCAGCTTTTCCAGCGGTGGAGCTCGCCGCCAATACCGGCGCAGCACACACAGCGCTGAAAGTGCTTCTACCGCGGAACAATAGATAGTTTTAGGTTAGAGAACGCAAACGACTTGCTGACGCAAGAACTAGGGCCGACGGTACTGCGCATTTGCAGACACAAGCCGCTTGCGTCCCCTAATATGAAAAAACTTTCTAATTACTCCGCTGCTAGCTGCATTTCAGTCGGGCAGGCGGCTTTGTAGTGCTGACAGAAGACATGCAGAGTTTGATATATCCGACGTCAAATTCGTTATTTTACATGAGTATCAGTAGTATGTCTCGCGCGTTTGATGTGCAGAATAGTTCACTCTTTCAAGCGGGCCTATTCATATTTGGATTCGAAATTACAGCGAAAGAATATGACAAAGTATTCTTGTCTTCCGCTTTATTATCTTGTATAGCTCTTTGAATGCAGAATGAAATAACGGCGAATGCGTCATAAAGCATAAAAAAGAAGGTTAGTTATGCACTCAGTGCGTGAAATATAGACACAACAGAGTTGTATTGAATACCAGGCGTTAGATATCGAGTACTATTTAAAAAAAGTTATTATTCCCTTTTTACGGAATTTTGATGACCTCTGCTCGTCGTGAGTGGTTCTAAGTTTTGGCTTATTAAGAGCCCTCCTTGTTACAGATATTGCAGTTTGCGGCTTTTTAAAATAACTTATTTTGTGTCGAGGAAACGGATAAATCGTGTATGTTCGATCTCGTTTAGATTATTCCGTTACTTTTATTTATATGTTGGACAGGACGCACCACTCGCGCTTTTTGAGCCTGACATGGACCTCCACATGATTTTGTGAAATGCGCATACAGCGTAGTTTTCCTTTATTGCTTTTTCTCGATAAAGGGAGTTAAGGTTTTGGAAGATTACTGAAGTCGGTATTTATGTACTTTCATTGAAGATGGCAGCCTCAAGTACTCACATGCGCACAGAGGGAAACTTTCAACAATACAATCACGCAAATAAAATAAATAATTGAAATAGACTTTCTATGCTCAATCAATTAATGTAAGAAAGAAAGAAAGTAGAGACCCCGAACAAAAGTTGTGCCTAGACAAAACGACTTAAGCTTCCATTATGAAAGAGCAAGAAAAAAATCTACCAATAGGGCATAAAAACAAGAACAAAAACCAAACAAACAAACAAGTAAATAAATAAATAAATAAATAAATAAATAAATAAATAAATAAATAAATAATTTCAACAGTTTCTAATGGGGTCGGTGGGAGACAGATGAGAGACATATATTTCAAATGTACTGAATTCAGGACCATATTCAAACGAGGTTTGGTATTAGGCAACCATACATTTTTAAGGATTCTCGCCTCTTAGGACGCTCCATAAGAAAGCATGGACAGGAACGTATTCAAGGGCATGTTCACGCTGGCGCAGACGAATTTTGAAAGCTGTCCTCCTGCGCAGTAAGAACAAACGACGACGAGTCAAACGAAGAGGATCAGTCGATGTTTATCTAATTACCCGCTTGTTCCTTCTCCCTTTTTATCATAGGAGAGTCCTGGCGGATGACATCAAAGGTAAATATTGCGACTTCTGTCATATGATCTTGTGACTTGACGTTCAAATTAAAACAAAGCAGCAGCAAGATAGTGTTGTGCCTCGTTGCGAACGAGCTGCAGAAGCTGTATATGGTAAATCAGTGCCGATACAGAACAATTCATGTTTTCGAATCTATCGTAGTCTATTATCCTCAAGCGGTCTCATCAACTTCATCAAGTTTACTACATGTGTTGTGATAAATTTGCTATCTACGCTTCGACCGAGCAATCGTTGCGTAATGAAACACGATAGCACTTTACATTTTAGGCAAAGCGCACTTGTGAGTCGCGGCACACCGAGTGATGCCGACAGACCCAGCGCTGTGTCCTTTGCCTTCACTCGGCTCCGTGTTTCACGCTGTTAGATAACCTCCTTGACATGCACCAAGAAGCCCAGTTCAGCACACTCATGCATATGCACAGCATGTATAGTTTTGCCCTAAGAACAAGCTTGAGACTGATCGCCCAAGTGAAATACTTCTTGGGCCCCGAAATGCTCGGAACTAATAATTATCAGCGTCAAAGAGTTTATTCAGACAACGTATGGTACAGTTGCCTAGGGCGCAGACCAAAAGGCAAGTGGTTGCCTGACAAGGAGTCTGCGCTCTTCTTGCTCCCATTCGAGAGCACAAGACATTCAGCGCATAAAATAAACACTAAACGAGATGGAAATACAGAGTAGTTGGTAACATTGAAACGGGGGTTATTTCATATTGAACGTTTATGCACAATTGGGAAAAATGCAGTGAGAAACAACAGAAAAAGTAAAACAAAAGGAGTGGTCATGCCTGCAGTGACAATAGATACATAGTAATGTTATTTTTGAAAGCTTTGAATGATTTACTTTCCTGGATAATGTTTACAGAGTGATGGTGATCGTTTAAAAAACTGGAAATTCTGTAGCTAAGTTTCTGGGTGCTGTAGTTCGTACGTATTTTTTCCTTACTGTAACATATGTGCCGGGTGTTGTAGGTGTGTGTTTTCGTTAGATACTGTTGAAGAAAAGCCGTAGGATCGGAATGCATTTGTAGGTAACTAGCTAACGCTATCTTTTTGTTTATAACATTCCACAGTGTAAGCAGTTGATGTTTTCTAAACAGTGGGGCAGTGTGGCTAAGGTATGGTGCATTATCTATTAGGCGCAAAAATTTCTTTTGTAATAAATATATGTTTTCTATGCTTGATTTAGGTGCTGTGCCCCAGACAAGAAGACAATAGTGGAAACGCGAATGTACCAGTGTGTAGTATAGTTGTTTCTTTAGCCAGATAGGCAAAAGGTTCTTTTTTTTAATACATGATACCAATGGACCTAGATATACCAGTGCAAACTTCTCCTGTGCGAGGTGACCAGTCAAGATGCTCGTGAAGTATGACACCAAGAAATTTATGTGTTGCTACATGTTCGATAGATTCATCGCGAAATTGGATAAGTATTTCTTTTTTTTTATACAGTTGTTACGAGCGCGGAATATAATGTACTTAGTTTTCTTAGTGTTTAACTCTAGTTCATTACCGTGGAGCCACGTGGACAAATTTTCCAGCCATACATTGGTTTCTACTTGGAGGACTTGTAGGTCGTGTCCGCAGAAGAATACATTGGTATCATCAGCGTACATTATTATTTCTGGTGTAGAGGGCACGTTAATTGTATCATTTGTATAAAGCAGAAATAACAGCGGCCCAAGGATTGATCCTTGTGGAACTCCATAATGTATCTGACCTAAGCTGGATTTTGCATTCGTAATATTCGTGTACTGGTGACGATTTAGGAGGTGATTCTTAATTAATGTGAGAGCCGTTGCTCTAATGCCATATTTATATAACTTGTACAGTAAAACAGGGTGCTTAATGGAGTCGAATGCCTTTTTAAAGTCTAGAAAAACACTTATTGTATATATTTTCTGCTCAAAGTTGTCTATTATCTTGTCCTTAATTTTTATTAGCGCCATTTCAGTAGATTTTTCTTTCTGGAATCCGTATTGCTGCTCAAAGATGATATCGTTTCGCTTGCAGAAGTTTAGTAGACTGATGTTTATAACTTGTTCAACTACTTTCGAGAGGATTGGTAGGACTGAAATTGGCCTATAATTATTTATGTCATTTCTATCACCTCCCTCGTGTATGACAGAGATTTTTGCAATTTTTAATTTATTTGGAAATATTCCGGTACTCAAAATCAGGTTGCATATACGCGTAAGTGGCTAACTAATCATGTGACTGATGGATTTTATAGGTTGAACTTTAACGTCATCAGCACCACATGCACTGTTATTTTTTAGGTTTTTGATTACTGTGCAGATTTCTAATTCTGTGGTTGGAAACATGAAGATAGAGTTTTGGATGTTGGACGTGATATACGTTGTAAAATCACAATTACTTGCCTGAGGCTTTATTGAAGCCCTGATATAAGAAAGTGCTCATTAAGTTTGTCAGCAAGCGACGCCCCTGTGTAAGGCACTCCATTTATAACGAGTTCAGAGATGCCGTCTCTTTTGTTGTTTGACATTAGCTTGTTTACTGTATTCCTTGTTTAGGGTTGTTGCAGACATCAGTAAACTTATGTTCGTAATAGCTAGTCCTGGCTTATTTAATATCGAGCTTAATTTATTATGAATTGGTTTGTATTCAGTCAAACAGTCCATATTTTTCGTTCTGATCAAAGCGGCAAATAGTCTGTCACGTTCTCTAATTCTATTTAGAAGGTCGGCATTTATCCATGGCTTTCTGGCTTTTTTACACTTTTTGAATTCTACGGTAGGGAAGGCTTGATTGTAGAGCTCAGTAATTGTTTTAATAAAAACGTCATATGCTGCGACGGGGTCAGATAGTTGAAGAACATCTGCCCAGCTTGTTTCTGCTACTAAGTTTTTAAATATTGTGGTCTTAGCTTCATTAATGATTCTGTATGTAATGGGTGCAAATGTTTTGGAAGGATTCTGTGGTGTGCAGTAGGGTGTAAAGAAAATAAAAATAGGCAAGTGGTCACTAATATTAGCTATTAGTACACCTGCTTGCCCATCATCCTTTTTGTAACTTGTAAAACACACATCTAGTAAAGTATGGCACATGTCTGTCACTCTAGTTGGCATATGTATTACATTTTCACAGCCAAACGAGAGAAAAATATCAAGCATTCTTTGTTGATTAGAATCAAGCAATAAAAGATCGATATTGAAATCACCACAAAAAACTACAGGCAACTTAAACTGCATGCACTGGCCTAACATATTTTCAAGAAATTCTAAAAAAATAGCCTGTGATCCAGAAGGCGGCCTATATACAACGGCAAGTAAGGTACCAGCACACTTTAACATCAGACATTCAAAGTGTTGATTTATTATACAAAACTCCTTTATGGTGACATAATTTAGGTAGTTCATTATATAAATAGCCACACCTCCTCCTCTCTTATGACTCCGTGAAATTGATACGCATTTTTATCCTGGAAACTGTATAACATCATAATCGTTGGTGAACCAAGTTTCAGTGAAAGCTTAAATTTCAAATTTATGGTCTAATTCATTTAGGAAAATTTCCTCAGAATCCTGTTTGTTCCGAAGGCTTTGAGCATTGAAATGGAATAAGGAAAATTTATTTTTTTCTCGTAGGTGCTTTGAATGTTTGAACGAATCAGCATCATGATAAGAATATGTGAACGGGACTGTCATCTTCAAGGGTGTCAGTGCTATCAGTTACCGCGATGAGCGTACCGCCCGTTACTCAACGTATCTTGTCCAGATCGTCTGTCGTCCTAATCCTGACAGCTCGGCTGCGGGGGCCGCGACGAACAAAAATTTTTCCATTCTTTAGCCAGGCAAACTCATACTCTTTTTCTTTCGCAGTTTTCTTCATTTTCCAAAAGAGCGTCTTGTTCTGTGCTGTCAGGTTTTCATTGAAGAATATTTTAGATTTCGTTTCCTTTAGTTGTCCTTTTTTTGCAAGCCATGCGTCTCTGGTAGAACGGGATACGAAGCGTACAAGAACAGATGCAACCTTCTTAGCACTCTCCCCGACCTCAATGTCATTGATAGACCGTGAGGGCAATCGATGAACAGCCTCTACATCTGCCTCGGAAAGGAGTGGAAGTTCAAGATCGGTGGCCAAGACATTAGGCTTTTCCAGCAGGTTTTCATGATCATGATAGGGCAGCCCAACTATTTCTAAATTTTGACGTCTGCTGTACTGCTCTAGTTTGTTAACTTGTTGCCTTAATTCCTGGTTTTCTTGTTCTGTTACCCGAGCCTCGAGTTTATCCACTCACTTTCCGAGGGCAGACATGTCTGCATCATGCTGTTTTATTTTTGACAGAACTTCGTCGTATCTTGTGGCCATTTCTTGCATAAACTGCTCAATACCATCAACAGTGGCCTTTATCTCACCTAGTGTATCGATTTTTGACTTAATCTTAAGTACTTCTGTGAGCACGAGACGAATATCCGCAATTTCACTTGCAAGATTTGCTTCCGGTTTCTCGGTTGTTTTCTTACCGCTCTGGTTGCTTCGAGCCTAAGCTGTTTTACATGTTGGGCATTTCCATGCTTTTTTTGCAGTTTCTGTCTTTTTTTTGTATGCGGCTTCATTTACCCGTGAACATGTGCCAATATGATACATAAAATGACATTCCGAGCACGTTAGGAACACTGCATCCTCAGAAAGCCCTTCGTTGCATGTAAGACATGTGTCAGTAATTTTTTCGATCGTCACAGACCGAGGAGTCAGCAGCAGCGGCTACCAGAAAAAAAGAAAAAAAAAGTGAAAAAAAAAATGCAGAAGACCAACCTGCAATTTAAGGCGAAGTTTTTAGGGTCCGGATAGCAGCTCCTGCGGTGCCGCCGCTGCTGAATGCTTGTGAAGCAGGTCTTCGGTGGCGAGCTGCTTTTATAGCTGTTGGGTGGATACGTCAGAAGCTACGTTGATACTAGCAGCCAGTTTCCATGGCACGGTTCCGATAGCCAGTCATTCTTCGTTAGCTCATCCAGGCTAGGCGTACGGAATCGGCGAAGTTTTTAGGGTCCGGATAGCAGCTCCTGCGGTGCCGCTGCTGCTGAATCCTTGTCCGACGTGAATGACACTTTTTGCAATAAAAAGAAAACAGCAGACGAGTACTTTACGGCTGTAAAGACTAGATAAAGACAGGAGATATTAGGGAAAAAAACCTGGAAGTGCAATAAAACTTCCAAATGATACTTTACTCCAACAAAAGACCAACAGACAGTGTGACGCCCTGATGTAAAAAAAATTGATTCGCCATTACGGCCCTGCGAAAATGGATGTCCAGCGGGGCTGTTGAAAACCACCCCTACAACTGCTGAGGGGAATATGCAATGCTTTATTGATTTGGAGTAATGGTAGTAATGGGAGTAATGGTAATTTTGACAGCACGCCGCCGACAATAGCGGTACTGCAACAACAGTGAAACAAGTTGCTGGCTGGTTCTTTTATACGCGAATGGCCATGGACATCAATCCCCACGCCACAAGCTGCCGTCGCCGCGGCCGCTTGCGCAACAATAATCTTTACCGGGAAACGGATTCGGGGAAGCGCTGCGCACTTCGCATTGTTATCAGGAGGTTCTTATCATTAATTATGTGGTTCGATCGGGTGCTCGTTTTCTGCTTGTTCTTTATTGAAACTTATGCCGTTCACTATTTTGTATGCCTGATTCCAAAGAATGTATGCCCTGTTGGCTTCACTTTGCTCACTGCGTGAAGCCTCTGCCTTACGGTGATACGAGCCATTGCTCCTGGCATGCACGGCCGCTGGGGTTGGACCACATTTTTGCTGACGGACGCGCACGCGAAGAACGGCAACCACCGAGAGGCTAACAGCTTCGCTGTAAAGAATGAGTGATAAAACTGCTATGGAAGATAAAGAGAACATGCTAAGCAAGTGTTTAGGCTGTCTGTTCAGTAGCCGTTATTGAAAAATCTGTAGTGAACAAATCTCGATGAATTCGTCCGTAAGAGATATCACTTTTTTCACCGATCAATTTTTTTCAGCTTTTGTTACCGCTTCGTGTGTCCTTTTGTTCAAGTCTCGTGTTTGGCTTGCGGCAGTTTTCCAAAATAAAGAAAATTATAATGTTTCGAGGTGGTCCAACTTGGGGCCCTATAACGTAAAACAATTCCAATATGTTTTTATTCCAATATCCTGACGTCAAATATGCGTAACCGCCGACGCGGTGACCCGCAGCGCTGCCTGAATAGCCCAAACCCTCTCCTAGTTTATAGGAGGCAACATTGCTGTCAAAATGAATAACATTGCCTACGTTGAGGTTTTTCTTGTAATTGGCTGCCCAGAGGTGACGAGCATGCTAAAGTGGAGAGCGTTTCGATGGGGCTGAGCCAGCGTACTGAAAGTACATAACCGGATGAAGAGGGTGGTGTTGGCGACTGCGATTGGTCCGCTTTCCCTTACTTGGCTTGCGGTGGCTGGTTTAAAATCACGGCGGCATGCAACGTCAGGTTAAAAACACCGCTAAAACGTATCCTCAGCAAAGTATAGTTGGAAGAGCGAGGTCATAAATGTGCGGAAAGTGTTCAAAAACTTTACACGGCCACGCAAGAAATTTATTATATGCAAATAAACCCATGCTTTCCGGCAGATGCGAGTAGCGAGTGCCTGAGCGATCGCCGGCAGCCATATTTTATTCCTATCGGAATGGGGCAGCCTACTGCTACTCAGCAAAAATGCAGTTTTTTTTTCGGCATAATAATGCATCTTTAATGCGTACACGTTACATTGACGCGGTGAGTTATCGCGGTTTTGTGACGTCATTTGACAGGAAGGTGAAGTGGATGCACGCCGAAAGCTTTTGACCAATATCAGAGGGTCACTGGCGAAACGGCGTCGAATCAGAAACAACTATTTTTCTTTTGTTCAGTCTAATTATGCTTAATCAGTGTGTACACGTCGTATCAGATGAGGAGCTACCGCAGTTTTCGTGACCTCGCGTGATAGACAAGCGAAGTGGTGGTGGCCCAAAACAGTTTTCGAGTAATCGCAGATGGTTGAATGCAGAATCGGAATAGAAAAGTTTGGAATAGCCTTACGTTATAGCGCCCTTGGTCTCTCAATACTTTGAGATATAATGGTGTCTTATAGTGGACCGGTAAAGATAAAAATAAAATGAAATGCTTGCTTATTTTCCAAACTTCCATAGAAAATTTGCTACAACGGAGACTAAATAGAGTATAGCTTGCTTTTTTTTTCATATTGCGTACAGAAATGTAAAAAAAAAAAAACATCGTCTGTGTAAAATAGCGAGTGCATTTATAACTGTTGAACTGGTATGCTCGTGCAGACGGATGTTGCTTCATAGGAAAGTGAAATTTGTCTAATGTCTAATGAATTGTAGCCGGTGGGATTGCAAAGCATTCCACCTTGAACTAATTGAACTGAAACAAATAATAAAAGGGGGTAACGAAATAAACTATCATGAATCATGCTTGTACATTACTGCCAAACAGAAGGACAAGTGCTAGGCTACCTAGCAAATTCCAGCGCTTGATGAAATAATCGGTGGAGGAATATTTGTTTATCTCTGTCGTAGGTATTGGGGATTTTGACTACGCCACCCCTGGTGAGTAAAATATGATATATATTCATTGTGTGATATATGAAAAAAAAAGAATGTAGTTTCCGCTCGTAAAGCGAAAGATAAAGTTTTCGCCACGAGGAAAAAGAAAAAAGAAGAATAACTTTATTTTTATACCCACTGGTCAACTGACATCAGACATTTATTTTGTTGCGAGCAGAATATCACTACTATGCGCTGCTGTCTGGCTATCAAGACGAATTGAGCTGTAGATGTGTTGTAGTTTTTCGCGTCGATCGTTTCTTGGCTGATAACTCCAGGTATCATAGCCTTCAGTAATGCTGTAACACATGCTGCACATTACTGAACACCGTTTGTCCCTTAACAAATAACATATGCAATTTTGAAAAGCTTAGACAACGTTATTTGTTTTTGGGACACCTCGTAAGATATGGAGTAGCGTTATTCCAGGGGTGTTATGCACACCTGATACTGATATGCCATCTTGTGTTATCTCGGTCCTTCTAGCTGACGATGAATTTCGGCTTGTCTAGATCAGTGAATAACCAATATTACGCTACTGATTGTAGATGGGCAGAAACTTTCAAGACAGTCTCCAGTGTCAGCCCAGGAAAATAGCTGTCGTAAACCTTATGTGCCTGTGACGTTGGAGATCAACACGAGTTGGAGATCGAACATTTCTTTTTCTTTGCAATTCCAGTGCATAAAGGCCACGATGAAAGAACGGGCAAGTATCAGCCATCTGTACTTTTTGCACTATTATGATTGGATAATGTTCTCGCACTGGAGCAAGGGCATCTCGCTGGATCAGTACTCGAAATTCCATGCCCTTTCACACGACCTTGTGGCATGTGGTCTGCAAGGATACCATGCTCTCTTATTGTGCTTACCAACATTGCCTGCTTGTATTACGTACCTTGTGATATTAGTTTCATTTGAGGCTGTCACTTTCTGACGTCCTTTTAGAAATTGATTTGCCTTGCTTTCAATAATTTTCAAAAAGAATTGGCAAGCGATTCGGAAAAATATTTATGCAGGATATGAAGTCAGGCACACCCGTATGTATGTGGATTTAGTTTATGTGGAAGTAGACGGGCGTTGTTCCACTTACTCATGGAAACTTCCTCGAAGAGCTCAAAAGTTTAAGTTCAATATAACTTGAATTGAAGTGGAAATTATACAAGACGCCGAATACGGCTTATTGTTCCCTTGTGCATATACAGTGTGTCGCAGCTAATTTTAGCCAGAGTTTTAAAATATGCAAATGCCATGTAGCTGGACAGAACAAAGGTAATGTTGTTTGTTGTGGCTTGGAGATACTCAAACTATTTTTTTTTCGTTGCGGCTTATTAGATGAATAATCTTAATTAATTAATCACCTTCTCAAGTATTATAATCAGATGACTAGTGTCAATGAGAAAATTCTAGAGCAACATAAAAAACTGTCGATACTTCTTTCTGTTGCTCAATGCGTGCTACACGGATGTGTTTTTCCAAGCGTGAAAGGAGCCCGCAAATGCATGCAATATTGCCACGCGACTGGCCGCTCGAGGCTGTTGCGGGTAGGGTGGCGCTAAGGGCATGGAATCCGCCAAGCCCATGGACTGCAACGTCAAGTTGCAGAAAATGAAGGAAAAATGGTTTATTTAGCTTATTTACACGGCTCCAGTGCAGAAGCGCACTCCATGCAGGAGCAGGTTAACGTCTCAGTTCACATCAGGACTCTCAGTCTGCATTCTCGAAAAGTATCTCCTTTTAATCCCTTCGTTATCCCTATGAAAGTCGACTATGGAATCTGAAGACTGCCCACCAGCAAATCACCATCGTCGACTCCGTTGCGATACCACACCCATGCTATCCATAACCCGCAGTAAGTCCGCCTCGAAGAAACTGGTTTTCCAGGCGGTGTTAAATTTGTGGCAAAAAGAAGTCATCCAGGCAAAAAGAAACCACCCGGCGACATCAGGTTGGTTCGTCGTGGCCCACCCCGTTCTTTGCACAGTCTGCAAGGTGAAGGTCGGGCTGGGGTCCTTACCTGGAATCCTGCAGCAGCCGGTGTGCACCCTGTCTTTCTTCTTCGCTCAGCCTGCCAGGGGAGTTGACTCGTCTGATTAACTACACTTATCCACTCGTTGACGGGTTTCCTCGCGTTCATCCTTTTCTCTGGTGTCCTGGTAATGAGGGCTGCTCTTTTAGTCGTTGTTCACCCCGCGCTATCGTCGGGTAGGAGATGCGGCAGTTTGACACGGGCAAATGTTTAAATAACAGACTTGGTGGCGTTGAGACATAACAAGGCACTTTGAGTGTATTCGCCGGTTTCTTTGACGCTCGGCAAAACACGTTTATGTAGCACGTATTGAGCAAGAGAACGCTGTGTAAATGACCAGTTCCCTGGAAAATAAGCCACAGTAGTCTATTTTGATAAAGAATAAACTCTAGCGACTTAGAGTTCTAGATAAAAAAAGAAAGAAAAGAAAACATCAATGGCAGAAATGTAGAATAGCGTGGAAATAGTGAATTTGTGTGTTACATAAATGAAAATCATGTATGATGTATTCTCGACACATCGCTCTCCCTCTAATGACCCCAAGAACAAGATTTACAGCATCAAATAAATAAATAAAATAGGTAAAATAGAAAAAAGAACACAATGTGAGCAGTGAGAGGGCGCGTCATTACGCCAAATGTCTGCGTGAAAGACTCAATAGCGCCACAGAGCACACCTTCTTGAGCGCAGTAACCTCTCCTCCGACGGGACACACGTGATCAAACCTACCTCTCGTCTCTGCTCCCATCCTTGTAAACTCAGTTTAATGGGAGAGTGCAACATCGGAAACTTCGCGCCGTGGCGGCCCTTGCGGCTTCCACAATCTGGGCCTCGGGGCTAGCCCCTGAAGACCCTGTGAAGTGTGCAAGGTGCTCTGTTTTCAACCTGATGTGGCTGCGTCTGCGGACAAATGTCACACGAGAGAGACAATGTTCAGAGGCACCGGGAAACGACCCGACAAGCTCGCGGACAACGAACGAATTATAATGAACGATCAATTTCGCATGTCAGATATGCAGCTCCTTTACGAAAAAGTGACTGCTCGCATTCATTGAATTATAATATATTGTGCGGCAACCTATGCGGTTAAAAAGAAAATGTGCATATCCCGAGCGTTGGGGAAATCGACATCATGCTAAGCGATGCGGCAATTTTCCGGGTTCCCCAAAGCATTACCAGGTTGACCAACGTGTTTGTCGGAGTCCTGCACACATGTGTGCGAGGCGATTATAGTGAACCAGATTTAACACGAGAATGCGCCAGCGTGACGACAGCAGCAAGAAGGCGACGATGGTAACGACGACTGCGTGATTCCTACGAACGACCAGATTCTTGCGAACGGGCTGCATGGAAGTGCGAGATTAGTAAGAAATGCAGCAATCAAATGCTCTCGGACAGCAGTACGCGCACTCACTTGGAGGACACAAACGGCCGACGTGACGGCGAAACTGGAGCACAAGCTGAAGCTCGTGTCTATTCATAGTCATTCGGGCGAGCGACGTGGCGTGATGACGATGCCATAGTGGGCTTTTGTGCAGCATTAGTCATACTCGGAAGCTCAATGCACCAGGAAGGAGCAGGTTTCGATGTTTGAATAAGTGGCCTGATGACGCCGAGAAGGGCCGTCAAAGTCCGGTAAGAGTTTCGAAAAGGCCGTACGTTGGTGTCCGGCGTTCAGAAATCAGGGGCCCTAATACGTAAAACTATTCCAATATGTTTTTATTCCAATCTCTTGACGTCAAATTTGCGTAACCGCCGACGCAAGGATCGGGCGGTCACCGGCAGGGTTGTTTGAACAGACCAATCAAACGCTCTCCTCGTTCATAGGAGGTCACTTCTGTTTGCTTGAAAAACGAATAACATTGCTTACAATGAACGGCTTGTCTTATCTAATTGGCTGACATGAGGCGAGGAGCACGCTCAAGTGGAAAGGAATTCTATGGGGCTGAGCCACTCCACTGAAAATTGATAACCGGATCAAGACGGTGGTGCCGGTGTCTGCGGTTGGTCCGCTTTCCCTTACTTAGACTGCGGTGGCTCGTCGAAAATCGCGGCAGCATGCAACGGAAGCTTAAGAATGACGCTCAAACGTATCCTCAGCAAAGAAGATTTGGCAGAACGAGGTCGTAAACGTGCCAAAAGTGCTCGAAAACGTTAGACGGCCACACAAAAAGTTTTATTATAACCAAATAAACCCATGCTCTCCGGCATGTGCGAGTCGCCTATGCCTGAGCGAGCGGTGGCAGCCATCTTTTATTCCTTTCAGAACGGGGCAGCCTGCGGCTATTCAGAAGAAAATTCAGTTTTGTTCGGCATATTAATACATCTTTATCGCGTACACGTTACTTTGGTGCGTGAGTTCTTGCGGTGTTGTGACGTCGCGTCACAGGCAGGTGAAGTGGGTGCAGCCTGAAAACTTTCGACCAATAGCCGAGGGCTAATGGCGAAGAGGGGTTGAATCAGAAATAACTATTTCCTTTTGTTCGACCAAATCATGCATAATCAGTGTGTACAAGTCATAGCAGATGGGGAGCTATCACGGTTTTCGTGATGTCGTGTGACAGACAGGTTAAGTGGGGGTGGTCCAAAAAAGTTTTTACCTATCGTGGAGGGCTGATTGCGGAATTGGAATAGAAAAGTTTGGAATAGTTTTGTGTTATAGCGCCCCAAGGCTTGTGGGAAACTTGCTCTCCGATCACTGTTCTAAAAGATGTAACCACCGCCCGATGTTCCGATGTGCAAATGCCGGGTTCTTACGCTTGCCACTGGCTCCAGCGCAGGGTGGCGCAAGAGAATCAGAGGTGCGAGTGGAGTTACGAAGTTGGAATGAGGATGCAATGGCGATCTCGGCCTCACGAACACGAGGATACAGACATCGGTCCAAGTTAGAAGACAACTTGGTACATAATACAAGTAGACAAGTTGTGTTGGTAATATTGGCATGCCGTGCATGCATGCAGGCAACCGTGACACGAATTTATGCCACTCATGCCATGCATATCATGACATTCATGGGTATCATGTCTTGGCTGGCATAATATGTCCCATCCGGCATGCCTGTCATAACACGCATATCCGGAATACGCGCAGTTAAAGAAATGTATGTCACGTCATTCAATTCATTGATGACTTGTCATCTTATTTATGAGATTGCTGTTATTAGCCGTCCGCCCAAGTTAGCAGACAACTTTGTCCTTAGGGTCGGCATAAGTTCTTGTCATGCCGTGCATGCATGCATGCGTGACATTAATTTATGTTATTCTTGTCATACATGTCATTACATTCATGGGAATCATGTCATAGCTTGGAATAAATATATGTAGTATTGATTCGTGACATTCATGCCAGTCATGTTGTTTACATGTATGTTATGACATGCTGCTGATGTCATGTATGCATGTCATGATACACATTATCTAAAATACATCCAGTTAAAGAAATGCTTGGCGTGTCATACAATTCATTCATGCATTGTCATCTCACATATACGGGTTCATGCATATGTCTCACACAGACAAGTTTGAGCGGTAGATACGGCTTATATATCTAAATGGGCAAGGTGTCGGCTATACTACCGGGGCATCTTTTGCAGGGGGTGAGGAGGGGAGGAATTTCCACTATACATGCTAGTTGATATCTTTTGCGAGGTCGAGTACTCACCATAACGATGGATTCCGAGCATGGGCAGGCCTTAGAACTATTTACACTGTCCCTAGAATGCATGGGTTTCAGCCAAAACACAGGATGATATCTCATACATGAACTACTGGGAGAAGATCCCCGAAGGTCTCTAGAATAAGTGCGTTTTTCTGGTATACCACTCGTGATACCTCCACGAGGGAAAAGTTTCGCTAATTACACGTGTTGATATTGTTACGTGCGAGCACGGTAGGAATACTGTGTACATGGTACTACATGGGTGCTAAGCAGTGGTAGACATGGAAGCCAGCCAACATAAAGCAAGGCATATCGTCGTCGTCAGATCACGCAGTGGCCGCTTATGGTGGCTACGTCGCGCTACCTGCAAGGGTCGACATCGCCTTCTTCGAGTAGTACGCAGCATGATCGCCATCAGCAGAAGAGCCCGCTTGGCGCCATGAGAGAACCGCAGCAGAGGAAGGGCGGTAATGCTTGAGTCTTTACACACGGTCGACGTTGCTGCAAGCGCAACAAAATATGTAGTGACACTGGCAAACACAATCTCGTGTGTGACGTCACTCACTCGACGAAGGACGCGGTATGGCCCATGTAGCAAAGGAAATATTTAGAAACTGCCTCACGCCGGAGAAGGGACCAAAGTAGCGCGTGGGTGCCTGGAGCAAAACGTTCGTCGCGGTTTTCCTGGTAGCAAAGGCGTTTCTTAATGTTCTTCGAAGCAACAAGTCTATTGCTGGTTGTCTGCCGCACGTTCTCAGCCCAGGCAATGGCGTCGCCTGCATATCCATTAGTAAAAGTTACAGAGGAAGGAAAAAAACATGTCCAATGGTAAAATCGGTTCATGTTTGAACAAAAAGAGTGTGTCCAGCAGTGATGTGCTGAGAGGAATTATATGCGAACGTAATCTATGGCAGTGCAAGGTTCCAATCAGGGTGGTGAACTGGCACGTACTTTTAAAGCCTGTCTGTAAGACGTTCCTTGAAGCGTTAGGTAAGCGCGTTCGACTGGAGAAGATATGATATGGCAATCTTTTGCTGCATGAAACAGCAGCGTAAGATATCATCAATTATTTTAGACATGAAGTTGCGTCATCTGTCGGTTAGCAACTGACAGGGGGCACCATGTGCTAAAATTATATCACGAAGGAGAAAGTCGGCCACGTCTGTAGCGCAGCTCTAGCGAAGCTCGTGTAATTACGTAAGGCGTCACGAAATTGTAGCAACGGCAACTCATTTCCTGAAGCACATGCAGGAAGGTGTTCGCGAAGGTCCAAGCCAGCACGGAAGAAGGGTTCAGGTAGAACGTCGATGGAGTGAAGATACCAGGAGGAAACCTAGACGGTTTCTTTCGGCGTTGACAGGGCTCGCAGGCGCTGACATAATGCCGTTCTCAGCAGGCTAAGCCAGGCCAATAGAAGCAACGGTGCACGCGGTCATGTGTGCGAACAACACCAAGGTGGCCAGTGGTTTTGGTGTCGTGAAGCTCACGAAGAACTGTGGAGCGTATGTGAGATGGTATAACTAGGAGAATATCAGTACCGTCAGAGCGAAGGCAGGAAGGAAAGACAGGCAAGTTAATCAAACTTTGTCCAGTTTGTACCCTACACGTGGGGATGGCGATGGGAGAGTTCACGTCACGTCGATATAAGGTACCATCCTTCATGGTGAACATGCGCACACAGGCGTCCCTAGTAGAGGATTCCAGGTGTTTGATGATTTTCCTTAAACAGGCATCCCGAAGCTGCTTACCAAACTGGCTAACGCAAAAGACACGTTCGAGGGATTCAGTACCCGAAGAACGACAGTTGGTAACAGTATAACGGGACAAAAAACCCGCATCTTTATGCAGACTGCCTGCCCAGTACACGACTGTCTAGAATTACCGTTGAAGCCGCTGTGCCCATCGAGCGCGTCTGCCGGTAGGTTCTTTGAATTAGGCGAGCCAGCAGAGGGCGCAGTTATCAGTAGCTACTCTCAACAGTCGGCCAAATGGATCAGGTGTAAATGTTGCAACAGCCCATACAAGAGCGTGACACTCACGTTCTTTAATCTATTAATTTCGCTTCGATCTGGACAGCAGCCTGCCAGCATAAGCGATGACGCCGTTCGCTCTACGTTGACGTTGGGCCAAGACAGCGTCTGTCCTTAACCACTCGAGTCAGCAGTTTGGGCTTATGGGTCGAAGTGCGTGAAAACGGGAGGCATCGTGAGTTGTGTTGTGTTGCGAGCTCGAAGGAAGCAGCAGCTTGTGCAGGACCGCCGGTAAAAGGGGCATCTTGTTTAAGAAGACCTGTGAACGGTCTCGCAATCACTGCAAAATTCTTCACAAAGCAGCGAAAATTGGAGCAGAGTCCGACAAAGCTGCGAACATGTTTGGCTGACTTGGGCACAGGGAGTCGTTCACGGCTCGAATTTTCGCTGTGTTAGATTGTACGCGGGCAGCGTCAATGATACTAACGCGGCGGCTGCCAATACGCCACTTCGATGAATTCAGCTGAAGTTTGGCTCGGCGGAACACGCCGAGAACTACTGAGATCGGCTCGTGGTGTGTATCGAACGCAGGCGAAAAGAGATTAGCGTACCCTAAATAAACACAGGCATGTGTGCCACTACAGCATGTATACAGCCTAGATAAACTTTCAGCTACCCGCCGTGGTTATTTAGTGGCTATGGTGTTAGACTGCTAATCACCAAGTCCCGGGATCAAATCCTGGCCACGGCGGCCGCATTCCGATTGAGTCTAAGTGCGAAAACACCCGTGTACTTAGGTTTAGGTGAAAGAACCCCAGGTGGTCCACATTTGTGGAGTCTCCCACTACTGCGTGCCTCATAATCAGACAGTGGTTTTGGGATGCATAATCCAATACTTTAATATTTAGAAACGTTCAGATATGTTCTCCAGAAACTAAAAGGCAAACTTGCTTACAAGGTCGGTCCTTATGACTAACTTCTATGCTACGTACGCAAAAAAGACATTTTTTACGCGCCAATGCTATCTGCCAAAAGCTGCACCTCCGTGTACATAGACAAAGTAGCCATATTCTCAAGCTTGATAGAATAAAAACGGCCGTGGCTTAGCTTGGTTAAGCCTGGTGATTGCGAAGCAATAGTGTGTTATTCTCGGATCAGCTGGTAGTATGGCTGGTGGTAGTCTTGGGTTATGCTAGTGTTACGGCTTACAGTGAATCATCTAAGCACCAGCACGTCCCGGTGCACCTCGGACTTGAGCACGCCGTTGGCGAACTGAAGGACGAGAGCTGAAGGACGAGAGGTCCAAGTAGCGCATGACGACGTTCTCGATGCTCGACACCCGCCGAACGTCGGCGGCTGCGAGGAGGCCGCTGCTGATGTCGCGACACGTGAGGATGACTCGGGCGCCGCGCCGCGCCCCTGGTGAGAGGAGCGGGAGTTAGGCCGCCGTTGGTGGTTACCGCCTCGCCTCGCGACGGCGTGAGATGGGGCCCCGTTTTTACACAGCTGGTGTGACGTCACTCTACGTCACGTGGTGTGACGTCATGCAGCGAGGCCACGCTAAAGGTCAATGGTGCCTACCACCACCTCGCCACGGAACGGGCTGAAGTGCGACCTAAAGTAGTATTGCTTCGCAATAAAATGTTGCTCTTTGCTTGGACTAGGCCAAAGAATGTATAATTACGTTAGAGATTTCCTCACGGGTAGGCGCGCATGCGTCGTCGTCGGCGACGAGGAATCACCGGAATTTGAGACGGGTCCGTGCGGCACGCCGCAAGGGTCCGTCATATCACCATTACTATTTAATTTAGTTCTACTCGGTCTACCCGAGAAATTAACAGAAATAGAAGGATTACATCACAGTCTCTACGCGGATGACATCACCCTCTGGGTTCCTGGAGGAGGATGTGACGGTCACGTCGAGCGAACGCTACAGGCAGGAGTAGATGCGGTTCAGAATTACTTGCGTGGAACGGGCCTCGAGTGCTCGGCAACCAAGTCCGAACTCTTACTCTACAAACCCACAAGGAGAGGTCGTAAAACCCTGCGCGAAGAGGAACGGGAATATTCCAAAATACGCATTACATTGGCAGATGGTACTCCCGTACCGCACGTAGAGAAAATTAGAATCCTAGGGTTACACCTGCAGGCAAATGGCCATAACGGAGAGACGGTGCGAATACTTCGTCGTTCGGTAGATGACACGATCCGACTCTTGCGTCGCATCACGAATAGACGCAATGGTATGCGTGAAGAGTGCGCGATCCGTCTCGTACAGGCGTACGCGATAAGCCGAATAACGTATGTTGCCCCCTACCTGAGGTGGATCGGGTCCGAGAAAAACAAAGTCGAATGCATGATCCGAAAGGCTTTCAAGAGGGCGGTAGGCGTTCCACTCAACGCGAGCACCGACAAGTTTCTAGAGCTTGGAGTTCACAACTCCCTCAACGAGTTAATCGAGGCGCACGACATTGCGCAATACGAACGATTATCAAGGTCAAAGGCAGGTCGATGCATCCTCGAGTCGCTCAGCATCGCGTACCACACTCAGCATGGAGAAAAGACGGCGGTTCCCGCCTCTGTTCGCGACCGCCTGATCATCCCGCCGCTTCCCAAAAACATGCACCCGACGCACCACGCCGGGAGGCGCAACAAACGAGCAAGCGACCTTCAGAAGAAGTTTGGTAACAGCAACGAGGCGGTGTACGTAGACGCGGCGCGATATGGAGGAGGGAGAAGCGCGCACGCGATAGCGGTTGTAGACCGCTCGGGTAGGTGCCTCGCGAGCGCCACGGTGACCACGGGACACACGGAGGCGGCCGAAGAAGCCGCGATAGCCCTAGCACTCGTCGCGGTGCCGAACGCTGCGATCGTGATCAGCGACTCGCAGGCGGCAATCCGCGGCTTCGCGCGTGGTCGTGTCTCGCGGGAAGCGGCCCGCATACTCCAAATTTCTGACGACGGCGACTCGCCCTCGCAACCCCAAAATTCTACGGTCTTCCTCCTCTGGACCCCGGCACACACCGATGTTCCGCTCGCGGGAAACGAGGCGGCCCACGCCACGGCTCGAGGTCTCACACGCCGAGCCGCTGCTGATTATGTGGCCGCCTCCGCCCCCGAGAGCGTGGCATCGGATCTGCCGGATCGGGACACTACAACAGAAACACAGCAACAAGAAACACACTGGGCGTGGGGCGATCGCCTAACCACGTTCAGAGACCTCACCCAACACTACAGACTTGAAAGACGCACATTCCCGCCACCGCACGATAAATTGAACAGGAACGAGGCCGTAACATTACGCTTGCTACAGACACACACCTACCCTAGCCCCGCTATCTTACACCACTGCTATCCGAGTCTGTATCCAACAGACGCGTGTAAAGCATGCGGACACAGAGCAACGCTGCCACACATGCTCTGGGAGTGTGCCGGCAACAACGGTAATCAAAGCAGCTCCGTTGGCGACGCGTCCAGAATCGCGGCTGTTGCCAGAGTAGGAGAAGGCTCGAGCTCCGTTCTTCCCGACGCCGCCCCGGATGCGGGAGCCGCCGGGGACCTTCTCCGTAGGCGTCGCCGCCGCTGGGAGGCGGCTATCAGAAGTTCAGAGCTGGCAGACCAGCTCTGGGCCGTCCGGCACGCCAAAGATGCCGCTCGAGTCCAAGAACTTCGAGCCGTCACCTGAGGCCACCACATCAAGAACTGCCGGACTATTCTTTACTAAAGTTTCTTCTTCTTCTTCTTCTTGCTTGCATAAAAACAAAGTCGAAGAAGCGAAATCAAGTGATGGGCTGCCACGTTTACGCGGCGTCCCGGATGTGCGTGACCTTTCGCGGTATTCGAAAAGCGCTTCATGATTGCTTTTAATTGTTTGTGATGGCTCAGTGACCTATATCAAATTAGTTAAAAATTTTCAGTAATATTTAGTTAAGCCGCTTCCATACAGTTCCATCTTTCATGCAAAATCGTATCACAGGTGTGCATTTTTAACACCCCCATCGCTTTCTAGTTTTAATCTTGAGAAGGTTAGAAAACAGTGTGCAGTATATTGTTACAAGGTGTCTCAGGTCGATGTGTACGTTCAGTGTGAATAAGTTTTATGTGCATTCTCGAGAAAAAACGTCAAGTGCCGGAACGACGAGACGCGAAGGAAGGGGTACATAAAGAAGCACTCAACTCACAAATAATTTTTAGTGCACGCATAAAAAAATACATATACGTATGCAGATAGACCGCGCATGTCAAGAAATAAACACAAGCAAACATCAAACGCACCTATGCAACAATGATCAATGATACTGAGTTGTTTGTCATGGATAAACAAGGTAGGCTGGCTAATTCATAGCGTGGCATTTTCGATGACGTTACATGACACGTGGGATGTATGCGCATTTATACATTTTCGTTGCAAAAAGTAAAAGCCAGTTGTGAGTTGAGCGCTTCCTTCCTCTTTTGTGTTATGTTGTCCTTGCGCTGTAGTTTTTTCTAGACTGCTACAACAGCTACTCAACCATCCATTCCATTTAGTTGCATTTAATTGCGCGTAGTTGTAGCGACATAATAATATCCGACTCTATACCTAAGTGCCGATGTCTTTGTATCTGCAAGTGCGTATTTCCCATTGAAACCGAGCGTTACGATGCCCTGGACTGGGGACTGGGTACGGCCCGATCCGTTCTCACGATCACAGCGCAAATGATTTCAACTTGTATTTCTGGACGAAATAAGGGCGGACGGATACGATATGAAGTGGACAGAGGCTCTATCCTTTCCATATCGCTTTATTCCCACCTTATTCAGTCGAAGAAGTATGACCGGATGCGCCAACTGGTCCAGCAGTCAGGGATTCTGAAAATTATTTGAAGTTTTCACATTCGTGCCGCAAGGCTCGAGTTCTTTTATCACTGCAGCGGCGTAATAGTGGCGGCTTCGATGCCTCCAGCTCACAATCCGGTCTCTCTCTTCGACGCAGGTATAACTGGCGAAGCGACGAAAGTTACGGGTGAGTTGAACATATTGTGAGCATTATTCATACGCTTCATATTCTCACCTGTACATACTCATCATCACCATTTTGGGGCCTGGTGGTGGGGCTCTCTCTCGAGAGAGAATAAAGAAGAGACTGGCTGCCTGAACCTCGTCTCAAAATATTTATATATGCACGAAGTCAATGAATTAGTTGTAACTAATAGTCGATAAATAGTTTTAAACGCTACTGAGTGCGCCGGACAGGCCGCCATTGGAATATGAACCTGGCAACGTTTAACGCTAGAACGTTATCTAGTGAGGCGAGTCTAGCAGTGCTATTGGAGGAATTAGAGGGCAGTAAATGGGATATAATAGGGCTCAGTGAAGTTAGGAGGCCAAAAGAAGCATATACAGTGCTAAAAAGCGGGCACGTCCTGTGCTACCGGGGCTTAGCAGAGAGACGAGAACTAGGAGCCGGATTCCTGATTAATAAGAACATAGCTGGTAACATACAGGAATTCTATAGCATTAACGAGAGGGTGGCATGTCTTGTTGTGAAACTTAATAATAGGTACAAAATGAAGGTTGTACAGGTCTACGCCCCTACATCTAGTCATGATGACCAGGAAGTCGAAAGCTTCTATGAAGACGTGGAATCTGCGATGGGTAAAGTCAAAACAAAATACAGTATACTGATGGGCGATTTCAATGCCAGGGTAGGCAAGAAGCAGGCCGGAGACAAGTCAGTGGGGGAATATGGCATAGGCTCTAGGAATAGCAGAGGAGAGTTATTAGTAGAGTTTGCAGAACAGAATAATATGCGGATAATGAATACCTTTTTCCGCAAGCGGGTTAGCCGAAAGTGGACGTGGAGGAGCCCGAATGGTGAGACTAGAAATGAAATCGACTTTATACTCTGCGCGAACCCTGGCATCATACAAGATGTAGGCGTGCTCGGCAAGGTGCGCTGCAGTGACCATAGGATGGTAAGAACTCGAATTAGCCTTGACTTGAGGAGGGAACGGAAGAAACTGGTACATAAGAAACCAGTCAATGAGTTAGCGGTAAGAGGGAAACTAGAGGAATTCCGGATCAAGCTACAGAACAGGTATTCGGCTTTAACCCAGGAAGAGGACCATAGTGTTGAAGCAATGAACGAAAATATTATGGGCATCATTAAGGAGGGCGCAATAGAAGTCGGTGGTAACGCCGTTAAACAGGAAACCAGTAAGCTGTCGCAGGAGACGAAGCATCTGATCAAGAAACGCCAATGTATGAAAGCCTCTAACCCTACAGCTAGAATAGAACTGGCAGAAGTTTCTAAGTTAATCAACAAGCGTAAGACAGTGGACATAAGGAACTATAATATGGATAGAATTGAACAGGCTCTCAGGAACGGAGGAAGCCTAAAAGCAGTAAAGAAGAAACTAGGAATAGGCAAGAATCAGATGTGTGCGTTAAGAGACAAAGCCGGCAATATCGTTACTAATATGGATGAGATAGTTCAAGTGGCTGAAGAGTTTTATAGAGATTTATACCGTACCAGTAACACCCACGACGATAAGGTGAGAGAGAATAGTCTAGAGGAACTTGAAATCCCACAAGTAACACCGGAAGAGGTAAAGAACGCCTTGGGAGCTATGCAAAGGGGGAAGGCAGCTGGGGAGGATCAGGTAACAGCAGATTTGTTGAAGGATGGTGGGAACACTGTCCTAGAAAGGTTGGCCGCCCTATATGCACAATGCCTCATGACCTCGAACGTACCGGAATCTTGGAAGAACGCTAACATAATCCTAATCCATAAGAAAGGGGACGCCAAAGACTTGAAAAATTATAGGCCGATCAGCTTACTGTCCGTTGTCTACAAAGTATTTACTAAGGTAATCGCAAATAGAATCAGGAATACCTTAGACTTCTGTCAACCAAAGGACCAGGCAGGATTCCGTAAAGGCTACTCAACAATAGACCATATTCACACTATCAATCAGGTGATAGAGAAATGTGCGGAATATAACCAACCCTTATATATAGCCTTCATTGATTACGAAAAAGCATTTGATTCAGTCGAAACCTCAGCAGTCATGAAGGCACTACGGAATCAGGGTGTAGATGAGCCATATGTAAAGATACTGGAAGCTATCTATAGCGGTTCCACAGCCACCGTAATCCTCCACAAAGAAAGCAACAAAATCCCAATAAAGAAAGGCGTCAGACAGGGAGATACGATATCTCCAATGCTATTCACAGCATGTTTACAGGAGGTATTCGGAGACCTGGAGAGGGAAGAATTGGGGATAAAATTTGATGGAGAATACCTTACCAACTTGCGATTCGCTGATGATATTGCCTTGCTTAGTAACTCAGGAGACCAATTGCAATGCATGCTCACTGACCTGGAGAGGCAAAGCAGAAGGGTGGGTCTCAAAATTAATCTACAGAAAACTAAAGTAATGTTTAACAGTCTCGGAAGAGAACAGCAGTTTACGATAGGCAGCGAGGCACTGGAAGTGGTAAGGGAATACATATACTTAGGGCAGGTAGTGACCACGGATCCGGATCATGAGACTGAAATAACCAGAAGAATAAGAATGGGCTGGAGTGCGTTGGGCAGGCATTCTCAAATCATGAACAGCAGGTTGCCACTATCCCTCAAGAGGAAAGTGTATAACAGCTGTGTCTTACCAGTACTCACCTACGGGGCAGAAACCTGGAGGCTTACGAAAAGGGTTCTGCTGAAATTGAGGACGACGCAACGAGCCATGGAAAGAAGAATGATAGGTGTAACGTTAAGGGATAAGAAAAGAGCAGATTGGGTGAGGGAACAAACGCGGGTAAATGACATCTTAGTTGAAATCAAGAAAAAGAAATGGGCATGGGCCGGACATGTAATGAGGAGGGAAGATAACCGATGGTCATTAAGGGTTACGGACAGGATTCCAAGGGAAGGGAAGCGTAGTAGGGGGCGGCAGAAAGTTAGGTGGGCGGATGACATTAAGACGTTTGCAGGGACAACATGGCCACAATTAGTACATGACCGGGGTTGTTGGAGAAGTATGGGAGAGGTCTTTGCCCTGCAGTGGGCGTAACTAGGCTGATGATGATGATGAGTGCGCCGGAATAGTCGGTACGCGAAAGGAGGCAACCAGGCCGTTTACTTAAAACTGGCCTGTTCGCCGGATTCGGCATATATTCAAGAAACGAACGAACGAACGAACGAACGAACGAACGAACGAACGAACGAACGAATCAGTCAACGAACGAACGAACGAACGAACGAACGAACGAACGAACGAACGAACGAACGAACGAACGAACGAACGAACGAACGAACGAACGAACGAACGAACGAACGAACGAACGAACGAACGAACGAACGAACGAACGAACGAACGAACGAACGAACGAACGAACGAACGAACGAACGAACGAACGAACGAACGAACGAACGAACGAACGAACGAACGAACGAACGAACGAACGAACGAACGAACGAACGAACGAACGAACGAACGAACGAACGAACGAACGAACGAACGAACGAACGAACGAACGAACGAACGAACGAACGAACGAACGAACGAACGAACGAACGAACGAACGAACGAACGAACGAACGAACGAACGAACGAACGAACGAACGAACGAACGAACGAACGAACGAACGAACGAACGAACGAACGAACGAACGAACGAACGAACGAACGAACGAACGAACGAACGAACGAACGAACGAACGAACGAACGAACGAACGAACGAACGAACGAACGAACGAACGAACGAACGAACGAACGAACGAACGAACGAACGAACGAACGAACGAACGAACGAACGAACGAACGAACGAACGAACGAACGAACGAACGAACGAACGAACGAACGAACGAACGAACGAACGAACGAACGAACGAACGAACGAACGAACGAACGAACGAACGAACGAACGAACGAACGAACGAACGAACGAACGAACGAACGAACGAACGAACGAACGAACGAACGAACGAACGAACGAACGAACGAACGAACGAACGAACGAACGAACGAACGAACGAACGAACGAACGAACGAACGAACGAACGAACGAACGAACGAACGAACGAACGAACGAACGAACGAACGAACGAACGAACGAACGAACGAACGAACGAACGAACGAACGAACGAACGAACGAACGAACGAACGAACGAACGAACGAACGAACGAACGAACGAACGAACGAACGAACGAACGAACGAACGAACGAACGAACGAACGAACGAACGAACGAACGAACGAACGAACGAACGAACGAACGAACGAACGAACGAACGAACGAACGAACGAACGAACGAACGAACGAACGAACGAACGAACGAACGAACGAACGAACGAACGAACGAACGAACGAACGAACGAACGAACGAACGAACGAACGAACGAACGAACGAACGAACGAACGAACGAACGAACGAACGAACGAACGAACGAACGAACGAACGAACGAACGAACGAACGAACGAACGAACGAACGAACGAACGAACGAACGAACGAACGAACGAACGAACGAACGAACGAACGAACGAACGAACGAACGAACGAACGAACGAACGAACGAACGAACGAACGAACGAACGAACGAACGAACGAACGAACGAACGAACGAACGAACGAACGAACGAACGAACGAACGAACGAACGAACGAACGAACGAACGAACGAACGAACGAACGAACGAACGAACGAACGAACGAACGAACGAACGAACGAACGAACGAACGAACGAACGAACGAACGAACGAACGAACGAACGAACGAACGAACGAACGAACGAACGAACGAACGAACGAACGAACGAACGAACGAACGAACGAACGAACGAACGAACGAACGAACGAACGAACGAACGAACGAACGAACGAACGAACGAACGAACGAACGAACGAACGAACGAACGAACGAACGAACGAACGAACGAACGAACGAACGAACGAACGAACGAACGAACGAACGAACGAACGAACGAACGAACGAACGAACGAACGAACGAACGAACGAACGAACGAACGAACGAACGAACGAACGAACGAACGAACGAACGAACGAACGAACGAACGAACGAACGAACGAACGAACGAACGAACGAACGAACGAACGAACGAACGAACGAACGAACGAACGAACGAACGAACGAACGAACGAACGAACGAACGAACGAACGAACGAACGAACGAACGAACGAACGAACGAACGAACGAACGAACGAACGAACGAACGAACGAACGAACGAACGAACGAACGAACGAACGAACGAACGAACGAACGAACGAACGAACGAACGAACGAACGAACGAACGAACGAACGAACGAACGAACGAACGAACGAACGAACGAACGAACGAACGAACGAACGAACGAACGAACGAACGAACGAACGAACGAACGAACGAACGAACGAACGAACGAACGAACGAACGAACGAACGAACGAACGAACGAACGAACGAACGAACGAACGAACGAACGAACGAACGAACGAACGAACGAACGAACGAACGAACGAACGAACGAACGAACGAACGAACGAACGAACGAACGAACGAACGAACGAACGAACGAACGAACGAACGAACGAACGAACGAACGAACGAACGAACGAACGAACGAACGAACGAACGAACGAACGAACGAACGAACGAACGAACGAACGAACGAACGAACGAACGAACGAACGAACGAACGAACGAACGAACGAACGAACGAACGAACGAACGAACGAACGAACGAACGAACGAACGAACGAACGAACGAACGAACGAACGAACGAACGAACGAACGAACGAACGAACGAACGAACGAACGAACGAACGAACGAACGAACGAACGAACGAACGAACGAACGAACGAACGAACGAACGAACGAACGAACGAACGAACGAACGAACGAACGAACGAACGAACGAACGAACGAACGAACGAACGAACGAACGAACGAACGAACGAACGAACGAACGAACGAACGAACGAACGAACGAACGAACGAACGAACGAACGAACGAACGAACGAACGAACGAACGAACGAACGAACGAACGAACGAACGAACGAACGAACGAACGAACGAACGAACGAACGAACGAACGAACGAACGAACGAACGAACGAACGAACGAACGAACGAACGAACGAACGAACGAACGAACGAACGAACGAACGAACGAACGAACGAACGAACGAACGAACGAACGAACGAACGAACGAACGAACGAACGAACGAACGAACGAACGAACGAACGAACGAACGAACGAACGAACGAACGAACGAACGAACGAACGAACGAACGAACGAACGAACGAACGAACGAACGAACGAACGAACGAACGAACGAACGAACGATCGATCGATCGATCGAACGAACGAACGAACGAACGAACGAACGAACGAACGAACGAACGAACGAACGAACGAACGAACGAACGAACGAACGAACGAACGAACGAACTGATTGACTGATTTATTTGTTCGTTCGATAAATAAATCAGTCAACGAATTTATTCTGACAAACCATTAGTCCAGTAATAATCAGCCTGCGTAAGCAAGAGTGCTTGTGCGCGTGCCAGGCAGTGCAGAACTAATTCTGCACATTGGCTATACGAAAATGCTCAAGCATATGTCGCAGACAAAGTTTCGCGTAGCGTATTCTATAGTCACTATACATGGAGAAACAAGTTAAAGAAGACCTGTCCGGAAAGTATTAATAACTGTTGTAACAATGACATAATACCTACCATTCTGTTTGATGCCAAAGGCTTCCGTGACTGGCCAAATATTCCGTGATTGAGCAGTCATCTTCACCATCAACATCGAAGTACAACAAAAATTTCCATGGGAAAACAAGGGGTCCCGCTTTGACTGGGCCATTGGTCTTTCCTCAGTGCTAAATTTCCTTACTGATGTTTGCACATTCGTATGTGGCACTAGTTTTAGCAGTTTTTCTTCACTCATTTACCGCCGATACAGCATGGCAATATTGTAGTCCAAAATTATTCTGCAGCAATCACTATGGTGCGATAACGTTCATAAACCCTTAAGCTTTATGAATCTTCCCTCGTGCGCTTGGAAACGCTTCACGCTTTTAAGTTGTGAATTTGGAGCGAGCATCACCCAATTAGTTATTACAGATCACTTGCAATTTCAGTAACGTTCGCCGACAGTGCGTCATTTTTGCATAGCCTACCGCCATCGTAGAAAGCCTTGTGGCTTCATGCTACCTTCTATAGATGAATGGGAATATTTTGTTTTGTAGAATGTTGTAACAAATTGAAAAAAGAAACCTTCTTTTGTTATGCACAAGAAAACGGGTTCGTCCGCAGTTTATGTACAGATTCTCAATTATTCCGAAATTTCTAAACTTCCCGGCACCACGTAAATGCCGAACCCTCTAAAACAGGCTGTCTTCTTGTGGCCTCAGATTATGACTCGTATACAGGGAAAGAGCGGTATGCGTTCATTTAGGCTATGTTCTTTCAGAGGCTTACCGGCCCAAGACACACCCGGGTAAGTAACAAGATCACTCTTGCCTCTCTGAACGAAATATGTGTTTCGATCTGACAGCTGTGTTTCATGGTAAGCTTCTTTCAACTACTATCGCGTATGTAAAGGCAAAATGAGAGTTCCGCTGCTCTGGAGACTCTAGCACTTACGGACGCAGTTAAAATTTATTGTGAATACATTAAGGAACTGTGTTTGATTGTTTGTTTTTTTATGACCGCTTCGTCTACGCGCAGCTACTAAACGATATAGAAATGAGACGGCAGCGAATAACTCCAGGCAACCGCACCGTTGAGCCGAGAGGAAGTCCTTGCTCGGTGGTGCCATATAGGGGCGAGCAATAATTGCCATTGCAATAAAAAACTAGTTTGTTCAATTGCGTTCAAATAAGTAACTGCAGCGTAAAATTTATCACTGAAACGTTTATGCTGCACCATTATTACAGCGACAGGTAATATTATTTGATATTCACATTTATTGAAAACACAACTCGGTTCCGCTGTAGGCTGTAAAGCCCGCACTGAGAGCGTAACCATAACGTAAAGGTAAGGCGCTGCCGGGCGACTCTATTAAGCACTATATGTTAAACAATATGAAAGCAGTACTTATTGACAGAACTCAAGAAAACAATGATTATATATGTCTTCGAAGGAGAGAGGAAAGAAAAAAAAACAGCAAACTTTTGTCACCTTCTAAAATTGCAGCCTCGATTCCAGCGAAGCTCTGTTTCTCGAGCTGTTGGAATTGTGGAGAAAGCGAGCACTCAGTAATTATTTGTGAAGCTAATACCGAAGCCGGAAATGTCGAACGTTCGCCACATATAATAACGAATCATATGCCTTACATGTTAAACAACTGTCAACTTGGTATAGTGTATGGTTCAAAGCATTGTAAATAACGGCCCATAACGTCCTAGAGCACTTCTAAGCGACCTATATTTAGCAATTCTAAGTGCCCTACCAGCTTCCTTAGATATTGCGATGAGTCGGCAAAAAAGTCTATTGAATCAGGTCAAATTAGTCTCTCTGGCGCGTCGTGGCACAGTACAGCAAATAGTTACCGTATCTGAAGTCACTGACCGTGGTCGCATGACATGATCACACATCAACTCCGCGTATATACATGCACTTTTTCGTGAATAAACAAATGTTGAAAGTCAGCGCTGCGTGCGTCGTCTTCTGTCCCTGTACCCGGTTGTGCTGTTATTTATTATACGAACGCACTTTCTACACGCGCTACACACAGACAAAATTGATTTTTTCTACATATCAACCGTATGAAGTCGGTAGTATGATGGAAGCGCGTCTGGTCGGGATGATGCATACCTTAACGGTAGAGGTCCGTGCTCCGACGAAAATAGTTTAAAATATGTTGTTACGCGAAGGACGAGTCAGTAAGACGAGAAACTATTTACAGGTTATATTTACAACAGTGGTTGCAGCGCTGACCTGTTAGATTCACAGCGCGAGCCCATGTGGTTCTTCTTCCTCTCTTCTCGAGTGATGGCGCCCACGCGCCTCGTTCAAACAATGAGATGCCGCACGCGTGTAGCGTATTTCCCCGGCGGCAGAAGCGACGTCCCGGAGCGCCCAAATGTCATCACTCGGAGGGTGACACTGCTTCAGTCGTGCAACGTGCACGATATCACTGGACTGGGACGCAGATGGGGCGTCAGGAGCGATTTCGTAGGTGACGGGAGTCACGGCCCGAAGGACTCGGTATGGGCCTGTGTAACGACATAGCAGTTTTTCTGACAGGCCACCTGATGCGACGGAGACCATAGAAGCACCAAATTACCATGTGGGAAGTGCACGTTTCTGTGTCGCCGGTCGTACAAATGCCTTTGACTGTCTTGGGATTTCATAAAGCGATCACGGGCAATTTCCCTTTCGTGGGCGTCAGGTGCATATTCACTGGCCGGTGCCGCGTGAACGGGGAGAGTTGTGTCGAGGGACAGTGCTGGTTCGCGTCCAGACAGAAGGGAAAATGGGGAATGATAGGCTATGTCGTGGCGCGAGGAATTAGAAGCAAGTGTGGCAAACGGTGGAGCGAGGTCCCAGTCTGTGTGGTCTGAAGAGACATATTTCTCGAGCATGTCTGTGAGAGTGCGATTAATACGCTCCTTGAGGCCATTTGTTTGTGGAAGGTATGACATGGATAGCTTGTGCTTCGTGGCACAGGACTGCAGGATGTCCGCGATAACTTTTAATAGGAGTTTACGGCCACGGTCTGTGAGAAGTCGGGGAGCTCCATGTAATACGATCACGCCGTGTAGAAGAAATTCGGCAACATTTGTGGCGCAGCTTGTAGGAAACGCTCGGGTGATGGCGTAGCTTGTGGCGTAATCCGTGGCCACAGCGATCCACCTGTTTCCAGAGGTAGAAAGAGGAACACCGCCAAGTAACTTTCAAACCAATCAGAAAGAATGGTTCCGGGGGAATGTCGAGTGGTTGATGGTACCCAGCAGGGAGCGTCACTGACATTTCTCACACGCAGCTACCTATCTTTGAACAGAGCGAGCAAGCCCTGGCCAAAAGAAGCGTCGGTGGATCTGGTCGTAGGTACGTGACACACCCAGATTACCGGCAGTGGGGAGATCGTAAAGTTCGTGGAGAACAGACGAGTGAAGCTGTTTAGGGATCACAAGGAGTAATGCAGGGCCCTCGGGGTGAACGCTGTGGCGGTAGAGTACGCCATCTTGAAGTGGGAATAAGAGAAGGGAACCGTTGGGAAATAACGATTCTAGGCGGTCAAAGATGATACGCAAGGACGGGTCAGGGCGCTACTCGTCGGCGAAACGGAGAAGTGGAAAAAACAGAGAGAACAGAGACGTCGGTATCAGTATCAGACGTAGAGGTCACGTCTTCGACTGGCTAACGAGAGAGGCACTCTGCGTCCTGCTGTTGGCGTCCCGACTTGTAAGTCACTGTGTAGGGATATGCTTGTAGTCGGAGGGCCCAACGACCGAGGCGGCCAGTAGGATCCTTGAGCGACAAAAGCCAACAGAGCGTACGATGGTCTGTGATTACTGAGAAGGTCTTGCCGCATAAATATGGGCGGCACGTTGAAAGAGTCCAGACGAGAGCAAGACATTCGAGCTCGGTAATCGAATAGTTGCGCTCTGTCGTTGTCAGGGGCCGGCTAGCGTAGGCTATAATGCGGTCGTGTCCGTGTTGCCGTTGCGATAAGACAGCACCGATCCCATAACCACTGGCATCGGTTAGGACCTCTGTAAGTGCGGACGGGTCCAACTGGGCCAAGACCGGTGGATTGGTAAGAATCGTGATAAGGCGTAAAAATGCGGCAGCCTGAGGGAACCCCACGTAAAGGGACGTCTTTCTTCAGAAGTTCAGTGAGTGGTCGAGCAAATTGCTGCGGAATCTTTCACGAACCGTCGGAAATATAAACAAAGCCCCACAAAACTCCGGACGTCTTTGAAAGACTGAGGTACAGAAAAAGCCGTTACTGCTCGAACCTTCTCCGGGTCGGGTTGTACTCCGGAAGCATCGTTGAGATGGCCTAGCACTGTAATATATCGGCGCCCGATGTGGCATTTGGATGAGTTTAATTGGATCCCAGCCTTGAGGAAGATCTCAAGGATAGCTGCGACGCGCTCATGGTGCGTCTCAAATGTAGGATAAAACACAATGACGTCGTCGAGGCAAAAAAGGCAAGTTGAAGCAGAGAGCCGATCATCCGTTCGAACGTGTCGGGGGCATTGCATAAACCGAAAGGCATAACCTTGTATTGGTAGAGGCCATCTGGAATGACGAAAGCGGTCTTTACTTGGTCTTGCTCATCGACGGAAATCTGCCAATTAGCAGATCGAAGGTCGATGGACGAAGCGTATTTGGCACCGTGAAGACAATCAAGAGCGTCGTCGATTCGTGGTAAAGGGTAAACTTCCCTTTTAGTAATTCGGCTTAGGTGGCGGCAATCAGCGCAGAAACACCACGTGCCAAATATCTTTTTGACGAGCACGACCGGCGACGCCCAAGGACTCCACGAGGGCTCAACAATGCCTCTGGCGAGCATCTTGTTTACTTTCTGCTGAATAACTTGCCGCTCTGCGCTGGACACGTGATAAGGTTGGCGGTCAAGAGGAACAGCATTACCAGTAATAAAAACAGCGCAAAACGACGGGACGAGTGAGGGGACACAGACAACGGCGCTGTTAGGCGAGCTCTACAAGTCGCGGTGGCGAGCAAATTGATGCAAATGACTGAAGAACGGAAACACGAGAAAGGCACCAACGAAGGAAAAGAGCCCGATGTAGGAGAAATAAACTGCAAAAGAGTGCGCATTTGGGCTGGTTGGTTCATGATTACGAGCAATAAAAACAGCGCAAAACGACGGGACGAGTGAGGGGAGTGAGGGAGTGAGGAGTTCCGTTCTTCAGTCATTTGCATCAATTTGCTCGCCACCGCGACTTGTAGAGCTCGCCTAAACAGCGCCGTTGCTTGTGTCCCCTCACTCGTCCCGTCTTTTTGCGCTATTTTTATTGCTCGAAATCATGAACCAACCAGCCCAAATGCGCACTCTTTAGCATTACCAGTGTTTATCCGATGCTTAACAAGGGACGTGTGACCAAGTGGTCAATTTGCAGTGTCAAATATGTGGAGGTAGGAAAGCAAAGGGCGATATAGGGCGGCTGCTTGGTCAGGTGCGAGGTCCGGAGCGACCATGGGACGTAATGGGTCGTCGACGTTCAAGGCATCCTGCAGGTAATCAGGAGGATCTGGCGACGCGTCGCCTGCAATAGCAGTGACGTGGTCGTCTGTCACTGACCGGAGCGTGGCCACCGCTATGCTTTCAGGTAACCTTTGCTTCATGAAGCCAAAATTGAAAGCGGGGAGACACATCTGATTAGCGCAAGGGTTACGACGGAGTGTGGCACAGAGATGTCGCGCGCCAAGAGGACATCACGAATAGGTGCGACGACATAGTCGCCATCAGGCACGGTTGCCGTTGAGGCCAGTGCGACGAAGGATAGGGCGTTCGCAGGTAAGCGAAGAAACGCTGTAGTGCTGAGGGTGTTCGGTTGTTCGGGGCGAACGTCTGAAAGAAGAGGAAGAATGCGTCGTCAGAAAGTCGAGCTCGAAGATGAGGTCATGAGGGCAACTGGTCAGTACGGTGAACAGGACTGGAACTTGGCGGCCAGCAATTCCTATGCGAGCAGTGCACATAGCCCTGGCGGGAACAGTGGCGCCATTGGCGACGCGTACAAGTCGAGGGATGGCAGGCGTAAGAACTTTTTTTGAGGCGAGGACATAGGTTAGCACTCATTATGTACACTTGAGCTCCAGTAACAATTAATTCCGTCAACGGAACACCTTCTACGTCTGCTTCAATTAGGTTCGTGATGGTGAGGAGCGTCAACGGAGGATTTGGACAGGACGAACGTGATGCAGCACTAGCTCCAAGAGCTGCATGGCTTAGTTTTCCGTCCGACGGTTTGGCGAGGAAAAGTGGCGAGGTTGGGGTGACGGGGAGCGACGACGTTGAGGCGACGGCAATCGCACGGATGAGCGGCTGTCAGGGTCATCAGAAGTAAGGGTACAGACGGCGAGGTGAATGATGGTGAGCGTCGGCGTATGGTCGAGGAGAAGGGGATGAGCTCCAGTACGGCGGCATCCAGGTGGTGCGGCAGTGGCGAGATACATCACCAACGCGGTGGCAGCGGAAGCAGATCGGTTTGTCGTCTGGGGTTCGCCATTAAGCAGGATTGCGTAGTCTGGGTGCGAAATACTGGTCATTGCAAGTTGTGGTAATGGGAATGGGTGCCGAATGAGGTCGGGAGACAGAGCAGGCGGTAGGGATGCCAAGGCTTGCAATTTCTTGTGGCACAACTGTTTGAATAACGAAAATAATGGGGGCCGCTTGGTCAAAGGTACCGTCAGGGGGTCGTATACGAAGGGGGGCCGCACTCGCCGCTTCAATCTCACGGCGAACGATACGTGTGACGTTCTCTTGAAATGGTCGTGTGGCTGTAAGAGCGGTGCAAGAGGACGTGGCAGGGGTGTTTGGGAGCCGGGAAAACTGTGGGACGACGGGGCGGCTTTTGGCTACCTCGAAGCAGCGGCATTCTTTGACGCTGGCATCGGCGGTAGAAACGTCTTTACAGACGAGCAAATTGAAGGCATCATCCGCAATGCCTTTTAGGATATGGCCCACCTTGTCAAGCTCCGTCATGTGCTCGTCGATTTTTCGGCAAAGCGCGAGCACTTCCTGTATGTGGCAGACATACGATTCGGTCGACGACCAGACACGGGTGGCAAGCTCTTTTCGCGCAGCCTCTTGGCGACCTGATGGGTTGCCAAATAGGCGGCGAAGTCGCTCTTTGAAAATGTTCCAGCTGGAGAGCTCGATTTCATGGGTGCGAAACCAGACACGCGGTGTCTCGTCCAGATAAAAGATCACATTGGCAAGCATGATGGTAGGGTCCCAGTGGTGGCTTCGGCTAACACGCTCATACATGATGAACCAGTGGTCGACGTCAACGTCATTTTGGGCGGCGAATGTGCCAGGATCACGGAGACTAGGAACCGTAATGTACGTTGTGGTTGCCGCCGCAGGCGTAGATGGCAACGGGGTGGTTCCATTGGAAACCATAGCTGAGAAGATGACGGTGCGGCCGCTTCGGAGCTACGTGGCGAGGACGGGGAACGTTCCGCCTCCACCACAATGTTACGCGAAGGACGAGACTGTTGAACAGCAACTATTTACGGGTTATATTTACAACAGCGGTTGCAGCGCTGACCGGTTAGATTCCTAGCGTGAGCCAAGGTCCTTCTTCATACTCTTTTCTCGAGTGATGGCGCCCACGCGCCTCGTTCAAACAATCAAATACTACACGCGTGTAGCAATATATTTACGTTTCGGCTCCCCCACGCGAACCTTGTTCACAGTGGAATGTGGGGCAGAGCTGGCGCGCTTTTAATGTGCGGCTCAAAACCTGACTAAGGCACTTGGCATGCATGGACGGCAGATTGCCTTCTTTGCGATTAAGCGTGTGCGCCGTGGTTTGGATGAATTGGGACTCAAGGTAAAGACGCGAAGAATGATTTCGTGCCTTGGTGATCACGCGAGATTTCGCCCAATTCATCGTATGTGACGTGGGTGCCCGGTTTTCGACCAGGGCTAGTGCATCAGCTGTCTGGCGCATGCTGATCGCAGAAAAGGATGGTCCACACTGGCCAGTTCGAACGTTTTCAATAACTTCATAAGCAGATTTTCATGCCCCTAGTAACGAGACCTACGAAGATAAAATAACGTTGCCTCCATATATATATATATATATATATATATATATATATATATATATATATATATATATATATATATTTAACCTGAGACCCGGGATGCATTTGGGTGCACAGATTTTCCCCAAACTTTCAGAATAAGTTAGTAGGGTTATATTAAATATTTAAAGTTTAATATTTAATATAATATTTAATATTTAAAAAAATTAAAGTGTTAAATATTTTTTCAATAGCCCTGACAGTTGCAGCTCAGTGCGATGTCCAATATATTGGACACTGGGATTCTACCCGGTATTTTTTCACCCAGCAGGCACGTAATGACGTAACGCAGACATTGTGCTCGAACTCGTGTGCAAAAATATTTTAATAACTCGAAAGGCAAAGTAGTGAATAAAATACATAAAAAGAGCATTCCTCTCCTCAACGAAAATTTTGCTCTCGTGTTCACTTCCTGTGGGCAATTTCAAAACACCTTTTTCTCATTGGTGATGCAGCAGAAGAGCAGACATTTGGTGCAAAAGAACTTTGTTTTCATGTCGCAGCCCTGTACTCTGCAACGGGCAGTGTTTGCAGTGTCAACCAGCATTGAGCAGTGGGTAGTGCTCTTTTCTTGGGCTTCTCGAGGAGACAGTCGAGCCTGCGTTGATGGGGGATGCCACTCGGCTTCTTTCTCACTCTCCGTTTCATCCTGCTTCTTCCCTTAAGCCCCGAGTCTCAGCAACAGATTGGCGGAACTGCATATATTTGAGTATTTCTTTCCGCTGTTTCTTTAGGGAGCGTATGTCCCCCGTGTACTGCACCCAGGAGTTGTTGAGGGCAATGTCCAAGAGGTGAAAAATGGCTCTGATTGTCCACTTGTTGACGCGTGCTTTTATCCTGTAGTAACTTATCATTCGGTATGCCTTGTTAACACCGCCCATGTTGACGTTGTACATGCGAACAATATCTGGCAGAGGGATATCGATTTGTTTTTTTCCCTTACGAGACCACTTGCGACAGCTGCTGTCTTGCGGGTCCAAGCCATGGATTGAAAAAAGAAAAGTTATCGGCTTAATTCATCAGGCATGCGAGGCCGGTCCCCTAAAGAAAAAAAGAGACGCGATTTCGTCCACAAGCCGCTAAATGCCAACAGTACTCGCCTGCTGTTCATAACAAGGCCATCGCAAAAGTGTGGTCAAAATAACCGGGTTGAGTCCTAGCGTCCAACGTAATGGACACGCGAAATCAAAGGAAGCGTAAGAAAAAGTAAACGCGCAAACAGATTAAATTTCGTATTCTGCGCGTACGCTGTAGCATTACCTTTAATATAAAATCAAATGCATGCCCTAAAAGCAGGTAGAAACACGAGAAACAGTGCTTACTTCTCCGGCAGCTGCCGTAAAACGCCGCGCCGCTGAATGCCGTCATTGTGGAACTGTTTCGGCGAGAATTGGAACGATGTATTTTCATCAATGCTGCACAGATGGCGCAAGCAGGTGTCCAATAAGTTGGACAGCGCGGTTTTATGAGGATGAAAGCCTTGACACAGGGGTACTGCCTCATATCTGAATGTCCAATATATTGGACAAATCCCCATAGCGGGGTCTCTCTCTCTCTCTCTCTCTCTCTCTCTCTCTCTCTCTCTCTCTATATATATATATATATATATATATATATATATATATATATATATGTATATATATGCATATATGCATATATATAGAATACGGGACCCACTTCAATTTTTTCGCTTGCGTGGTATAAGGACTTCAATATCATTTTTTTGCAGCTGCTGAGGACCTAGCGTACATGAGAGAAACTTTGCCCACGCACTGGATAATCCAAAGAAATGTTTTGCACCAATATAATGTGAAATTTTCGTGAACCATAACGCAGCGCAATATAATCAGTGTTGACGCTTTTCTTTGTTGGAGAACCAATGACTAGAGTTGCGGTTAAGTCACGAAGTTTCTTCACGAAGCCTCTATCGGAAAAAAAATGAATTTGTGGGGTTTTACGTGCCAAAACCACTTTCTGATTATGAGGCACGCCGTAGTGTGGGACTCCGGAAATTTTGACCACCTGGGGTTCTTTAACGTGCACCTAAATCTAAGTGCACCAGTGTTTTCGCATTTCGCCCCATTGAAATGCGGCCGCCGTGGCCGGGATTTTATCCCGCGACCTCGTGCTCAGCAGCCCAACACCATAGCCACTGAGCAACCACGGCGGGCACTCTATCGAAAAAAGATATCTATGTTGAAAAGCACACTCATTTAATTGCCGGTTTCAAAGCAATTCTCCGGCAAACATGCAGTTGTCAAAGTTCTGAAATTTGTGTGATTTAGTCAAATATTTTCGATTTATAGCCGACAAAACACGCTGCGAAGAGCGGAACCAGGGAACATTTGATGTAGAAGAATGATCTACACCGTACTCTAAAGAGTTTCTCACTTAACTTGAGCCAAGCTTTAAAAATATTCAAATGCTACACAGCTGGAAAGAACCAAGGTACTGTTCTTTGTAGTCGCTTGTAGATACTCAGAGAGGTTTTTCCATTCCGCGTAGTTATATAATGTCTGAATAAATTATTCAACTCCCCAATTATATAGTTATATTAAACGTGTCAATGAGAAAATTGTAGAGCAGCGTGAGGAACCCTCGATACAGGTTTATGTTGCACAATGCGTGCTACATAAAAGTGTTTTTCCGAGTGAGAATGAAGCACGCGAATAAATGCAAAGTGCTTTGAGCGGCCAGTCGCGCGGCGATTTGGCGTGTATTACTATATGTCTATATACCAATTGTATTCTATATATATGCATATAAACTATGTATCGCTATATTTTTTATCTCACGGTTGCCAAAATTCGCGAATTCTGGCTGCGGAGTGCGATAATTTGGAGCGTTTGTGGACTACACGAGGGCATGACCTGATATGAAATCGTAAAGGTGAGTTTCAGGAGTAAGCACGAACAGTTTGACCAGCAGCATCTTCGACGACTATGTTTTAGTGTAGGTTCATGAAAAATTGTTTTGTCACTAACAATATCAATAAGGCTAGTGTTCTCGTATTGCGTCTGGTGATACAAACCACGCCACATGCAATATGGATACCGTATAATTTCCATCCACCGATCATGTTCTGGTCTGAGCCTTTAATTCGCTGGTTACTGTCTGAAGTTGAGCTAACGTAAGCTTTTCAGGTGATGGCATGGGAGGGGGGGGGGGGGGGGGTCGAGAGCGCTCTGACCGTGCTTTGAAGTTGGTGAGAGAAGCTTTTAGCCTGCATTACGAGGTGGACCAGGCATTTCAGTGACAATCCTGCTTCCTTGTGCAAACAGTAACGCTTACTTGTGCTTTTGCATCAGCGTTGAAGCGCTTCCAGAACGATTTGAAACGACCACACGCATATGCCATAAGCCACCAAATTCTTGTTTTCGAGCGTCGTTTTGATTTTCTCAATGAGTGCTAATTAAGTTTGTGAGGACGTTCCTAGAATGTTGAAATGCAGGATGAATGTTAAATGCATCGTATATTTAAATGAAAGGTTTCACTGTTATTGCAGGGCATATATACGTTATGCTATTAATTTCGCTGTATTCTAGTCTGTTCTTATCATAAACTGCCCCTACAAGCGAGGTAAGCGAGGGGATGACGTAGGCTGAACGCCTTTCGAACCACTGAAGAAGCGCGGGAAAAAGAGCGAGTTTGAACAGAACAATTACGCAATCATGGCTAGGGAATTTGTTAACTTGACCGCGATATTCAATTGATAGTTAAACCTTCGCTCTGTTTTTTTACTCACGCAGTACCGGAGGACCCGGTTTCCCGTTAGTGGTATGGCTTCTTGGCCTAATTACACGAATCACAGCTGACAGGTTGGAAAAGGCACATTCCTCCAAGCGCATTTGCACACGTATATGGAGCACATTACGCGTGCGTATTCATGTTGTTAGTGGTCGCAGTGAAAATACATTCATCTCTAATGTACTGCTACAATTGCTGCTGCTCACGAGTTTCCGGCAGCGACCTGTTTTTTAAATGCCAGAATGAGATACTGAGAACAAGGAACGCGTCAATATTCACCAAACGATCTAACCTGCCAGTGTTAGAGAATGCTTTTTTCAGTTTACAATATCGACAGTAATGATATCTTTTTTTTTTTATCGTAAACAGTTTTTAATACACAGCGAAAGTTACTCGGAGGGAGATATTGTGTTAGTCGAAATGTGCCGACGCATATGCTGTCCCTTGAGGAAAAAACCTTTTAAAAGAGACTACTTCGTGTAACATTAAGTCGGAGTCAGCAGGTTAGAATTGAATGACAGATTACACTCCTCGCCAGATTAAGTCATCGATGTCCTACACCTGTTTCCTTTTGGCTTGTGTTAGCGCTGAATTTTGTTTTAACCATAATAACTACTCTAGAAGAAAACAACTACTCTTTGACGTAACCAGAAGCTTGTTAACCTCTCGATAGACGAAGTGAAAAAAAAAAACTAGGATAGCAGCAACAGGTGACCACATTATAGACTTCCGTGGGCTTTTATTCTGTGTCAATTTGAGTGTGCAATCGTTTCCTTCGTGCTAAAATTACTGCTAAAATTTAAGTATAATAAAATAAGTAAGACAAGGTATAATGAGCGCGTAATTTTCATAAAAGTTATTGTAGAGCAATGTCATCAGTGCTGACGCTTTTCTTTGTTGCAGTACCAGTCACTAGACCTCCTGGTAAGTCGTAGCAAGTGTTTCTTCACGAAGCCCCATTCGACATGTGATATGTAGGTTGAGCAAAGCATCCTCATTTAATGGCAGGTTTCGAAGTAATTCTCTGGCAAACATATATTTGGCAACGTTGTGAAGTTTGTGTCATTCAGTGAAAACTTTTAGATTTATAAGTGACAAAACGAGCTGCGGAAAGTGGGACCAAGGAGCGTTTTGTTCAGAAGTATGATCGATGATGAACCTGCATGATAGCAGGTTCTCTCTCCCCGGCCGACCGTCTTTGGCGCTTGTACCTTCAAATGTCACCGCTGATCACCTGTTGTTGCAACGCTAGGTCATGTCTCGAACCCGGCCCCATAAAGTAGCGTGGCGGTGGCATAGGGTTGAAGAAATCAGAAGTTATAAAGTTGGAAATCGAAAAAGAAATGAAGGTTTATTCGCACCTAGCTGCAGAAAAGTTATTTACATCGATCAATAAGAAATACAGAAAAAGTTAAATGTTTAGGAAAGAACACCTGGATGAGCCTCGTTTCAATAGCCCGGAGCCCTTTGAGTCGTTTCGGCATCCCCGGAAGTGGAAACTCTTCGTTCCCTTCGCGGCGCATCTTCTCTGACGAGGGGAGCTCATTATGGCAAAACTATCAGCGCCCAGTGCCGCCTGGGAGATGTCCTCCGACTATTTTCCCAGCGTAGTTCTACAACTCTAATCTAGCGAGTAGCAAACAGCATGTTGTCCACTGCAGTCATGACAGAGCTTTAGACATGTAACTGATATTAATGCAAAGAAGAGCAAAGAAGTCTTTTTCATGGCATATTGGGGTGCTTGAGAGCGCTCTGACCGCGTTTTGAAGTTGGTGAGAACAGGATTAAACCTGCGGTACGAGACCAATGAGATATGTAAGTGAGACTCTTGCTTCCTAATTATCCGTTGAGCCAGATTCTTGCAGCAGTTTCTTTGCATGAACATTGTAACAGTGCCCGAAAGTCTTGAAACGACCACACTATTATGCCATAAGCCTCCAAATTCCTGTTTTCGTGCCTTGTTATGCTTTTCTCAGCGAGTCCCAAATTAAGTTTATGAGGACGTTCTTTGAACCTTGCATGCAGGATGAGTGTTAATGGCTTCCTACAGGTAAATGAACGGTTTCGCTTGAATAACAGGGCCTGCTTATAGTACGCTATACATTTCGATCGATTCGATTCCGTTCTTATCATAAACCGCCCATCAAGACCGGCTAATTGAGCTGATAACGTAGGCTGAACGCCTTTCGGATCACTGACCAAGCGGCGGAAAAAAGAACGAATTGGTACGGAATCGTTACGTGATAATGGCCAGTGAATCCGTAAATTTGGTCATATTTAACTGATAATAAAATTTCACTCTCTCTCTCTCTTCTCTTCACGTAGCGGAAGGCCCGAAGCCTGGTAAGTGATATCAATTTTTGGCCTAATTACACGATCAACAGCTGACAGGTTAAAAATATCAAATTACTCCACGTGCCTTTGCACACTTAGATGGAGCATATCACGCACACGTGTTCATATTGTTAGCGGTGCAGTCAAAAGCGTAGATCCCTAATCAACTGCTACGATTGCTGCTGTTCACGAATTTCCGGTGGCAACTGTTTGTTAAATACCCTAGTGAGCTTGTGCAGCCATTGAGCGTGTCCAGCTTCATCAAACGGTTTAACCTAAACGCATTAGAGAATGCTTTTCCATCCTACGATATCGTCGATGGTGGTATCTTTTTATCGTAAACAGTTTTTAATACCCAGCGAATGTACCAGCGCATATGGTGTCCCATGAGGAAAGAACTTTTAAAAGAGACTACTTCTTGCGACACTAAATAGGGACAGCAGATTAGAATGGTATGGTAGTTTATACTCCTCGTACAATGAAGGCACCTGAGTGCCTTCATTGAAGGCACTAACAAACGAGATGACTACATTACAGATTTCCATCAGCTATGATTCTGCGTCATTTGTACTTGCGATCGTTTCCTTCGTGTTAAAATTATTGCTTAAATGTAAGTATAATAAAATACGTAAAACAAGGTGAAATAAGTTAGAAATTTTAATAAGATGTAAGGTAGCGCGATATCATCAGCGTTTATGCTTTTATTTGTTGCAGAACCCAGGACAAGAGCTCCACGTAAGTCGTAGCAAGTGGTTTTTCAGGAAGTCTCAGTCAACACGAGATGTGCAGGTTGATAAAAGCAGCGTTCTTTATTTGCGCATCTCGAAGCAATTATGCGGCAAGCATATATTTGTCGAATTCCTTCAATTTGTGTGATTCAGTGAAGTGTTCGAGATTTATAATTATAAAACGAGCTGCGAAAAGTGGGACCAGGGAACCTTTTGCTAGGAAGTATAATGCACAGGATAGTCTATCTGCAATAACCCGTGCTTATTCATGGCGGGCTTGAATAAATACCTCACGAAAAGACACATCTGCAAAACCTAAGATGAAGCCGCGTTGAAGCTTATCAACACGATCTTCGAGATCCATTAAGTCAAATATAATAAATAGTAAAATAACACTGATATGTCATGACTTTATGCTTGAAAGCACACAATTCCCACAAGTCATTCTCACAACAACCATAAATCACGTCAGCCATGACAAGTGGCGCCATACTAGGACCAAACCTTTATGATAGCTTGAGGATGGCCCCGGTGACTCGCTGTATTTGTATTTTCGAGGTAGTAATTGCAAAGCCAGCTTGTAATTGCTTCGAAGTGCCTCAACTGACATTTCTGATCTTGTGTAACACCATACACAACCAATTCGGGTTATTTACTCAGTAAATACCATTAATTTATTTTCTGCAGTACCGCCAACGACAGAGGAAGCACCGAGTAAGTCGCGACGTTCTATTATTACCAATATCTTATTTCATCAGTAAATATTGTCTGGTAGTTGTGGCCCTGCTACAAGCATTCTTTCGATTTTGCAACTGCGCTAACCTAAACGCTGGATCAGTCAATATGAGTTTTTAATGGACCATGCGTTCAATAAAAAGTGTTTTGTTTTAAAATCAACAGTCAAAGAGCGAATCCGACAGTGGGTATTACAACTTCAGTCGCACTTGCATGCAGTACCGTACGGATCCTTTTCTTGTCAGCTCTACTCAGCGGTAGCAACGATGAAAACAATGTTACTTAAGCTTTGGGTGAACTGCACACTCCGCGTAATAAATGTGTATGCAAATGTAATTCTGAAATTTTACGTGTCATGCCTACTATTTGATTACCAAGCATGCTGTAGTGGTGTGTGGGAGGGGTGTAGGGGTCTCCCGAATTATTTGGACCACGTGTAGCTCCTAACGCGAAGCCAACAGTGGGTGTAAGCGCACTTTTCAATTCGCCCTCATAAAAATGCGGCCGCCGCTGCCAGAATTTGATGCAGCGTTCTCGGACGTATCATCCCAACTATGTAGCAGCTACTCGGCAACGATGTGCCAAATATTGCCACACACGATCGCTTTGCCTAAAGCACCACATTGCTTTACGGCATACTCGACGGGCTGCGACCATTAGGAACGGGGAAGGACAAAAACTTTCTGCCTTCTTCCAATGCTTGAAGAACTAAATTATTTTTTTGTTCTTGTGCTTGGAGCACGTGAGTCAACTGTATTGAAAAATGTGCAACATGTGTCGCTGTACAAGAAGGCCATACTTATTTGCTGCGTAATTACAAATACGGATTGTGTTACCCCATTACGCCTTGACTCCACTTCAGAGGAGTGTCCAATATCTCTTTGATGTAACATTTTGCCGTTTTTTTCCTGTGGCGCCAACCGCACAACGATGTAGAGGAGAGAACAGAAACACACAGGCGCCTGTGTGTGTCGGTTTTCTCCTCTGCGTCCTTGCGGTTTTTGAGATCCAATGTATCGTAATAAATTTAGGCAACACTGGAGCCATTGTTGGCAGTCTATCGTAATTTATTACTAAATTTATGTTTATTTATTTATTATACCTCAAATACCCCGTGCAGCGGTGTTACATGAGAGGTGGGGATTCATACAGGGTTTGTTCGATGTGCGCTTTGAACGCAGTGGGGCTGGAGTGGTGCACGACGTGGGGAGGAAGGTCATTCCAGTTATTGGCTATTTGAACAAAAAATGAGCGAAGATCGGCAGTTGCGCGGGCTTGCGCAGGACAAACGGTGTTTTGGTGGTTACTACGGGAAGATGTGTGATGTGTGGGCGAAGGGAGTGAGACGGAAATGATTCTTGTTTATGCGATGCACGAGAGAATTGGAACAATTTGTATAGGTGGGACAACACAATGCTTTTGGTCTATTTCAATATTTTTTTTTTAAGTTTACACCACCTAAATTGCAGAACATGCGAGTGGATCCATAGCTGGTCGCTGGTTCTGCATTGTTACGTCGCCAGGTGATGTCTCAGACTCGGCTACATATGAAAGTGTGACGGACGCTTCGTGTTGAAGAAATCAAAAGCTCAGAAACTCGGAGATCCAAAACAAACAGGCTTTCTGGCACTTCAACAAAACTTACTGACATCGTTCAATAGGAAATGCCGAAAAAGTCAAGTGATTGGCAACGAGCGCCTGGATGAGTCTCGGTTCCATGGCCCAGAGCCCTTCGCGTCGTCTCGGCCTCCCCCGTAGTAGCAAATCTTTCTTCCCTTTGTGGCGCTTCTTCCCTGCCAAGGGAAGTTCTTTACGGGGAAATTAACAGCACCCAGCATGGCGTAGGACCTGCCCTCCGATTATCTTCCCATCATAGTTTTTGCATTCTCCACTTGCGCGTGACAAACAGCATGTTGTCTACTGCAGTCACAACCGGGTCTTAAACGTGTAACTGGTAATAGCGCAAAGAAGAGCAAAATGTGTCCCAAGACATATTGGCCACAACATAAGCTGAATTGTGATGAATAAGACTTAACAGAGTTAGAGAGAAGAAATGTTTTCGTGATAATTACTTTGTAAGCATTATTCAATAGGCTAAATTGCCAAACTTATAATAATACTTTAATTGTGAATACATGCAGGCGCATTTTCTGCGACATTGTGAGTCCTCATATTTAAGCCGCAAAATCAACTTTTCTACCGCTATGCTAGTAGCATCCTTTTCAGATGAAAAACAAATGCGAAGCTTATTTTGTAGAAAGCACGAAGTTATGCCAATGTTTTAGGCCAACAAATTATATAATAACTTCCGCATAACAATGGCTGTATATATACAAGTTTGTGGTGAAGTTAACTAGTGTTTTTTTGCTTACTGTCGCGGCTCTTTCGGCGAAACACCTGTGACAGATATCTCACCAATGAAAAAGGAACCTAATACGCCAAAATAAATATTCCTATCAATCTTCCCTATACCGGCAGCAACCAGTAAAAATTGATTTCGCAGCGAAGCTTTTGATATTAAATTATAACTACGTCCACGAAAGCATGCAGGAGTAACGATCCGAGTCAAATGCGGATGCTGTGCAATTTCTTACAACTCAATGTATAATATAGGTTAAATAGTTCCAATCAAAGACAGTCTACTCAAAGCTTTGACTAGTGTCTTGTAATAGGAAAGATGACAAGCTCCAGCTCTCACACCTAAAAAAAGAGAAACAACAAACCACACTTAAAATAATGTTCTTCAACTACCAGTCAACTCTCTATTTCAACCTGCTCTTCCAATGACTTTATGCAGTAGTCTGGACATTGCCTTCTTGGGCATCTGAAATAATTTTTTAACCTTGAGAAAGTGAGCAAAAAATTAGATGCCTGTGATTCCTGGTAATACGAATTCTCCACATGTAAGAATTCATTTTTTTCTTTTTTAACAGTCTGGCGAGCTAGAGTATAATACCAGTGTAGCAGAAAAAAAATGACTCATCTCCGTCATCCATGGAGATCATATGCTGCTGATAATTCAAGATACAGAAGCACACTTGTATTATTGCAAGCAAGCGAAAAGATACTTTGCCTGACAAATCGGCTCACAAACAAACGCACGCACCCAGAATATTACCGGGATAGAAAGGTTTAGGTACTAGAGCACGAACAAAGAAATTAAAAAAAATATTGATCCGGTTATGGCTGATGAAAAATTGGTATGACAAGCTATATCTCACGGTTTCCGAAATTCCCAAATCTTGGCTGTGGAGCACGATAATTTGACCGATGTATGGGCTACACGAGGGCATGATCTGATTTGAAATCATAAACACAAGTTTCAGGACTGCGCATATGGGCGCACCCTTTGACCCGCAGCATCTTCGACGAGGTGCGTTTTAATACAGATGCAGAAGAAATGGTTTTGTCACTAACAATAAGCATAAACCTTTTGTGCTTATACAGCATTCGGTGATAGAAATCACGCCCTTTGCAATATTAATACCGCCGTTTCAATCAGCGCATGACGTTCTTGTCTGAGCCTTTTATTCACCGATTCAATTCGTAACTTTCGCAAACCAAAGTTTTTTTCGTCGCATGTTAGGTTTTTGAGAGCGCTATGACCATGCTTTGAAGTTGGTGAGAACAGATTCAAACCTGCATTACGAGACAAACCAGATATGTACGTGAGAACCTTGCTTCCTAATTGTCGGTTGAGCGAGTTTGTGCCAGCAGTAAGGCTTAGATGTGCTTTTGCAGGAACGTTGTAGCGCTGTCAAAACGCTGCGAAACAACCACAAACATATGCCCTAAGCCACCAAATTCTTGTTTTCGAGCTTTGTTATGTTTTTCTCAGTCAGTCCCAAATTAAGTTTCTGAGGACGTTCTTAAAACGTTGCATGCAGGAAGAGTGCTAAAAGCCTCGTGTATTTAAATGAACAGTTTCACTATTATAACAGAGCCTATATACTTTAAGCTTTACATTTCGATCTAATCTATTCTGTTCTTATCATGAATAGCCCATTAAAGCCAGGTAATCGAGGTGACAGCGTAGGCCCAAACAGCTTTCGGACCAGTGACGAAGCGGGGAAAAAAAGAACGAATTCGAACAGAATCGTTACGTGATAATGGCTAGTTAATCCGTTATATTGGCCATATTTATTGATTGTAAAATCTTCAATCTCTCCCTCCCTCTCTCTTTTCGCACAGTGCCAGCCACGAGGCCCGGTAAGTGATACCATTTTTTCCCTAATTACAGGATCGACAGCTGGAAAGTTAGAAAATGCACATTATTCGAAGCTCAAAGCGGGTTTGCACAGTGTTAGATACGAGACCCTTCCCTGGCATCCTTCGAGTTCACCAGACCACATCGAATCGCGTCGCACTTAATTAAGGCGCGCAGAAGCGCATCTACCGCGTTCCCGAGGCGCAGTACGTCCAGACAAGTTGGCGACCCCCACCCTTCTCGTGTGCTGCACGCGGTGCTATTGTCGCACTGTTTGACTCTTTTCGAAACGGTAGCGGGAGCCTGGCACGATTCCAGGTAACCTGGGTCCCGAGCAAAGCTGCTTTGCAGCTCTGAAGGGTCGCTCGAAAACAACCCGTCTCCCCCCCCCCCCCCCCCCCCCCCCGCTGAGCACTTGCAAACCCGGAGGGAACGACGGCTGTAAGTCACCGTGAAGCCCTTGGAACCCCCATCCACCTATTGTGACGGCGCTTGCAAGTCCGCAGAGAACGACGGTCCAAAGTCCACGTAATCTACAATCTGAAAACATTTTAGCATTTAGAGCCCACAAGAATGAAGCCTACAGTGGGGCAGTCGCCATTTCAGTCATGTGCTGCTAGTTTGCTCCAAAAATACCACAGAGTCAAAATAATTTAGGTCGCGCAAGTATGATGTAACGATAAGTAAATATGCACTTTTCACAAGAACGTATCAGCACTTGCATTCTACACCCGACCCGCCGTGGTTGCTCAGTGGCTATGGTGTTAGGCTGCTGAGCACGAGGTCGCGGGATCGAATCCCGGCCGCGGCGGCCGCATTTCGATGGGGGCGAAATGCGAAAACACCCGTGTACTTAGATTTAGGTGCACGTGAAAGAACCCCAGGTGGCCGAAATTTCCGGAGTCCTCCACTACGGCGTGCCTCATAATCAGAAAGTGGTTTTGGCACGTAAAACCCCATAATTTAATTTTTTTTTTGCATTCTACACCCGTTGATAATGGAACCACATACTTCGTTATTAATTCCTCTCTGTACAGCTAGGTGGCAGAAATAATAATGCCGACGTCATAATATATTAAGCACTACTCTGCTCGATAAAATATCCGAAGAAAACATTTATGAATACTCAATTTATTATTTCGCGCCACCTCACAAATTTTTGGTCTCGAACGGCAAAAGGCTGATGGCCAAATTTTTTACTTTTAGGCACTTTTAAAGTATTTAAAATGTACCTTTAAAGCAGAGTTTACACTATACCGCAAATTCGGGTTTCTATTATTTTTCTTTCTTTATTTTACGCTGCTGTCCACAGCTACTTGTTCCCATTTTGTACTTTCGTTACGAATTTTCCTTTGTGAATTCACAAGTACACCATTAGCTGGGCTTATGCCTACTCATGGGCAATTCGAAAAAATACGCGTATTCGATTACATTGAATAACCAAACACTTGTGCGTGGTTTCAACGATGTTTTTTTTTTCTGGTTTCCATTTCAAAACGAGGACACAAACTAATCACTGCCTCTGTTCGCTGTTACCGCTTAAGACTATTTAGTTCTGTGAGCCAACAGCAGAACAATAGCTTGCTGTGAACATTTTGTGTGGCCACAGCGCCGATGCATTTCGGGAAGCACAGCAGCGTCTATTGAGACAGTAGCTGTTTAGATAATGTAGTAGTGCTTTAATATTGACACGTGTGCTTATCTTTATCGGCCGACCACGTTTCGCCGCTTAACAACTGTAATCGCACAGCGAGGGACGCGCCTGCATGTATCCGACGTTTCTGGAAAGTTATCGATGCTTCTACCCGGCTGTCTGTTGTCGCCGAACCTTGTGTTATCTGATTTCATCGCGTGACTCGAATGTTGTAGAACTTTGTGGAAGGAATGCGGGTCCCAACGATTAGTCTGGAACATTCGACGATTCTGTATAAAAGCCGACGCGCTTGACCCGCTGATCAGATTTTCGACGATCGCCGAGCGTGTTCGCCGCTATCGTTGTGCTATAAGTGTAGCCTGTTTTGTGGGCACAGGTTCGCCCAATAAAAGTTTGTCCCGGTGCCGTCCTAGTCCAGAGGAAAGAAGGACTTGAAAGGGTGATATCGTATGCTAGCCGGTCGCTGTCAAAAGCGGAAAGCAACTATTCTACGACTGAAAAGGAATGCCTCGCCATCATTTGGGCTATAGCTAAATTCCGCCCTTACCTCTATGGCAGGCCATTCAAAGTCGTCAGTGACCATCATGCATTGTGTTGGCTAGCTAACTTAAAGGACCCTTCAGGACGGCTGGCGCGGTGGAGCCTCAGACTACAAGAATATGACGTCACGGTAATATACAAGTCCGGAAGAAAACACTCCGACGCCGACTGCTTATCGCGCGCCCCCATCGATCCCCCGCCGCAAGACGACGAGGACGACGACGCCTTCCTTGGGATAATAAGCGCGGAAGACTTCACTAAACAGCAAAGAGCAGACCCGGAGCTAAAAGGCCTCGTCGAGTATTTGGAAGGGAACACCGACGTTGTCCCTAGGGCATTTAAGCGCGGGTTGTCGTCGTTCACGCTACAAAACAACCTGCTCGTGAAGAAGAACTTCTCACCAGTCCGCGCGAGCTACCTTCTTGTTGTACCGTCAGCGCTGCGTCCAGAAATACTGCACGCCCTACACGACGATCCAACCGCTGGGCACCTCGGATTTTCCCGGACGCTGTCGAGAATACAGGAAAGGTATTACTGGCCGCGTCTGACCGCCGACGTCGCCCGTTACGTCAAGACATGCCGAGACTGTCAACGACGCAAGACACCACCGACAAGGCCAGCAGGATTACTACAGCCGATCGAACCTCCTCGCCGACCATTCCAGCAGATTGGGATGGATTTGTTGGGGCCGTTTCCGATATCAAAATCCGGGAATAAGTGGATCGTCGTGGCGACGGACTATCTCACCCGCTTTGCTGAAACTAAAGCTCTACCAAAAGGCAGCGCAGCCGAAGTGGCGAAATTTTTCGTCGAGAACATGCTGCTGCGACATGGTGCCCCAGAAGTCCTCATCACCGACAGAGGAACGGCTTTTACAGCAGAGCTCACCCAAGCCATTCTGCAGTACAGCCAGACAAGCCACAGGAGGACAACTGCCTACCATCCGCAGACGAATGGTCTCACGGAGCGCCTGAACAAGACCCTCGCCGACATGCTAGCAATGTACGTCGACGTCGAACACAAGACGTGGGACGCGGTCCTGCCGTACGTAACCTTTGCGTACAACACGGCGGTGCAAGAAACAACACAGATCACGCCGTTCAAGCTGGTCTACGGCAGGAACCCGACGACGACGCTTGACGCCATGCTGCCGCACGTAACTGACGAAGAGAATGTTGACGTCGCTAGCTATCTCCAGCGCGCCGAAGAAGCCCGACAGCTCGCCCGCCTGCGAATCAAAAGCCAGCAGAGGACCGACAGCCGACACTACAACCTCCGACGACGCTTCGTCGAGTACCAGCCTGGCGACCGTGTTTGGGTCTGGACCCCGATACGCCGACGAGGACTCAGTGAGAAACTACTCCGACGATATTTCGGGCCCTACAAGGTCATCCGACGTATTGGCGCACTGGACTATGAGGTCGTGCCAGACGGCATTTCGCATTCACAGCGGCGCCGCGCACGATCTGAAGTGGTCCACGTGGTGCGCCTTAAACCCTTTTACGGACGCTGACGAACTTCGTTATTTTTGTTCTTTTCTTTGCTACGAGTGCTTTTGTTTATTAACTTCGTTTGTTTGCAGCATCAGGTCGATGCTTTTTAAGAGGGGGGTATTGACACGTGTGCTTATCTTTATCGGCCGACCACGTTTCGCCGCTTAACAACTGTAATCGCACAGCGAGGGACGCGCCTGCATGTATCCGACGTTTCTGGAAAGTTATCGATGCTTCTACCCGGCTGTCTGTTGTCGCCGAACCTTGTGTTATCCGATTTCATCGCGTGACTCGAATGTTGTAGAACTTTGTGGAAGGAATGCGGGTCCCAACGATTAGTCTGGAACATTCGACGATTCTGTATAAAAGCCGACGCGCTTGACCCGCTGATCAGATTTTCGACGATCGCCGAGCGTGTTCGCCGCTATCGTTGTGCTATAAGTGTAGCCTGTTTTGTGGGCACAGGTTCGCCCAATAAAAGTTTGTTTTGTCGTTCACAGTATTGCTACTGTGTTATTCAACGTCACCACCACGTGACAATATAAGTCTTCAGCAAACGCATCACACACTTCATATTAAAGGTCACGAAACGAAGCCTACCCGTAAGTGAGCAGCTTTACCAGACCCAAATTTGGCACAAAATTTGCTGAGTTGCACGGTCTCGCGCACTCGCGGTAACTTCGTCACAGACGGTAACAGTCACGTGACGCTGACACAAGTTCGTGTCGAATCACTGAGAACAAGTTCTCAGGAGTAAGATGACGCATTTTAATTTATATTTTATATTTTAAATCACATTCGTATTTCTTGTTAGTATTTTAGAAAGTTATATCGTTTATAATTTTAGAAAATAATTATGGGAAAAAAGTTTTGACCACTATTTCCTTCTTTGCTCTTGAAAAACTCTGTAATGTTATTTTTCGTTATTTTCCTCGGCAAGTTTGACATCCAACATTTCTTCAATACAAAGATCACCACCTTAGCAGGCTTTTTCAACACTTTTAATGTAATATTTCATGCAGGTATGCCATATTAGGCAGGCCTATTCCGGTTTTAGACCTTGTTACTAAAAGAAATCCAAGTTTCATGTCATCGCATTGGATTTTGCCTTTAAAAATAACTGCTATATCAAGCCGTTTTGCAAATAAGAGCATTGCAGGCAGTTCAATGAACCAGAGCGAGTGACCTAATCCAATGGTGCCCTCGCAACATGCCATCTTCTGCGTCATTACTGACATATACACATCTTTGAACGCAAAACCAAAACTGATAATGAAAAACGTAATACAGTAAGCTCTTTATGTCGCTTTGAGGCTTGCCAATATTTTCTCGGGGGTTTTCAGGTTAAGGACTTTCATTGAGAGCTCAAGAATAAGAAGTGCAAAATTTCATGTTTGTGCCTCAATAAAAGCGCCAATCTTTCCATTTAGCTGAAGCTAACTGTTACATTTAGGTGGGCTTTCGAAGAGAACTTAACCTTCATCAAATGAACATCAAATGTACGGTCCATTTTTTTCAAGCGCTGAGTTCTACTTATTCCTTACAATTATCCGTGCAGCTAAATGACAAGAACTATAATGCTTAAACATTTGCGTGCGTACACTCAAACGCGATTTTCCATGGTACTTTGTTGGTTGCTTACAAACTGGGAAACCTAATATATTTTCGTCTCTTAAGTACTAATAAAGTCGCATCTACTGCATCGCGTAGTGTGAAAACGAAATTACACTATGCACTTGTTGATTTCGGAGGAGCGTCGATCACTTTTGACAGTGCGAGCCCATTTATGATGCCGGAATTTTAATCGCTGGTGTTTCATGCTGTATAATAATTGATAATTCGCGTGCATTACCAGGTCCATCTGAGTGCCCTGAAGCGCTCAAGCAGCGCTGTCGAAGGACAAACCAGGCCTGCGTCATGAAGAACAAAATGGCGGTTTGTGTAGGTAAGCACTAATTATTCCTCCCAAGATTTTTTGCGGTACCATCGTAAGAAATGGGCGAACATAAAAGGCGCTACTATTAATATTAGTTATGCAATTTGCTATAGATTCATAAATTTGTTTTACCTATTTCATCCAAGAAGCACAACTTGGTAATTTTACCGAGTAGAAAAAAGGAATGGTACAAAACCTAGAACTCTGCTTGAACAGCGCGAATGAAACAAGGAGACAAAGAAGCAAATGCACAGACAAGCGCTGTAAGTTTCTAAAAACGAACCAACTAGCCCTCATCAAGATCTTACTAATGGTGTAAGATCTGTATGCACGGCGAGAAAGTGAACAGCCGAAATTACTTCAATTAGCATTATCAGATTGCAACATGAGTTTGTCGCTTCTTGGATTCACAAGCAAACTTTATAATATGCACTACAGGTAAATAAATATAGGAGGGGAATTTCTTGCTTTTTCAAAACAATATGTCGCGAGACCTATTGCCTTCAGCTCTGTTTTTTCTCTAAATACTCTGCGTCATCTGTCGAGAAGCTGAACTGTGAGCTACTTTGAGGACCCTCATTTAGTGTCCATATTGTTTTAGTGACATTTAGTCAACATAGTGTTTACTGTCTTCCTGTTCCATTCCTTCTATTACCCCTTTCCCTTATCTTCACTGTAGGGTAGCAAAACGGGCGCTCGTCTACTTGACCTCCTTGCTTTTCCTCTCATTGCGTTGTTTGTTTCTCTCTCCCTTGAACCGTCTCGTGTCAAACTGGTTAACCTTCATTATTTTTTACGGAAAGCTCTAAGACTATCTGTTAAGGTTCGGTTTGAGTTCCAACAACAATTTCGGTTCGGGTATGGTTTTCGGTTTGCATTCTGCTTTAGTTGGACACCCTTATTAAGGGACCCGACATACAGAAGTGGGACCACAGCACAGTTTTAGTGCACAGCATTTATTAAAAAAGAAGATTTATCACAGACGATATTTAGTTGACGTAAGGGAAAGAATGAATTGCGGTACAGTTCTTAAGCGATGTTGCACGTGTGGTTCTACAGTGTGATTGAGATAAGTCTTTTTTATACATCTCTGGCCCTATTGCTCGTAATATCGAAGATCCTAATAAAATATTACTAGGCGTCCTGTGTTTACTTCCAGCTGTAGAAGAAAAGAAAGAAACTACAAGCGCCAGTGGTGAGTATAAGCTAGAAATCGCGCAACCTTTGACACAGTTCTCTCAACAGTTGTGCTCTGTGCCAATGACTAAACTCAGACATGACAAAATAAATTACGCAAGCTATTGTGCTAATCTTGAGATATGCAACTGTTCACAACACAATATTTAGGGGTAGCACGTCTAAACAGGAATGATAGAATGATTGGGGACTGTAGAAGAAGCGTGTCGCGAAATGAGTCTGAAGTGCTTTGCTAATCGAAGTGCATCTCTTGCGTGCAATCATACTCAAATGACAAGTAAATGGCAGTGGAAAATGCCGAATACTACTCACGCGAGTGAAACCAAAAGTGCTGTGCGTTATTTTGACATGAATTGGCGCTACCCACGCTCTCTAGCCTCAAATTACATACTATGGATACTCGTTTCGAAACCGTCACAGTTGGTTATTAGAGATGCAGCCATGGAAAAGTCCGGGTGAATTCTGACCAACCGGGGTGTTCGAAAGTGCATCGAAGCCCACGTGCACAAGAACTGTCGCGTTCTACCCTCAGCAAAAGGCGGCTGGCGTGGTGCGGAATCTAACGAGTGACCACCTGCTACGTAGGAGTTGGCCTTGGCCACTGAGAAATGGCTGCGGATAGCCGTAAAACTATACTTTTTTCATCATGTCTCTGGCCCGATCCTATTTGATTAAATTGAGTGTTTGTTTTAGGCCGCCTTCCGTTTCATGCGCCTGGTTCATTGTCGATCAGGCGGGGACCTTATCGCCGGTCAGCAGTCGAACCATGCGTAAATGCACGCGGGGTGGGTTTGTTGTCGCCCCATCCCCTCCGATTCGGAGAGCGCGAGTACATCGCCAGCAATCTTGGACACCTAGCGACAGATGTAGTGCTCCTATGCGCATATTATGCAACTAATGTCAATTTCGATAAAACCTTTGTCGGAACCACTGCCATCGTATATTTAAAAAAGCTGCGCCACGTTTTAGGATAGACACTGCTACGCATACTTTAGGCATATCCAAACCATTTAAGTTGCGACAGCACTTATCACTGTCAAATATATATATATATATATATATATATATATATGCGTACAACACTGACTCTTACGCAGCACACAAGAATCTGGAGATGCGTGACCCGAATTGGTACTCCAGCCGAGAGCGTAGAGTGTAGCTAACGGTTGATGCGCTCGCTTTATCGCGTATCCTGCGGGAAAGGCTGTGGGTCTGTGAACTGTGCATTGAAATACCGATTCTACAAGCGCTGTGGCTGGAGCTGGCAATTCAAATTGCCCCAGAATTATAGAAACTTGCATTTATGACCAAGTGATTGCCAGAATTTTAGTTTTCGGCCGAACGGGAAGTCTCAGAAGTAGCAGGCGTGATGCAGATAACGTTCGATATCTGCAAGCCCCACTTTCAGCTGACAGCAGCACAATATTTAATCATAAGGCTAGACTTCTCGAAACAGGACTTTCTTTTTTGTAAACTCGCTCTGCTTGAGCGATTACATCGGACAAATTATCTGGTTTATCACTGGCACTTTTCCAAAGCACATTGCCTGTTTCAGACACATTGAATCACTTTATCGAGAAGTGGTCGAAAGTTTTCACATCTGTAATACAAAAATGTGCAATTGGAGTGATGACAGTTGTACTTTTTTCATGCACTCAGTGTACTACTTATTCCTTAGAATCATCTGTGTAGCTAAAAGTAAAAAAAATCTAACGCGCAAGTGTCCGCACTCAGGGAATTTTCCATTGTACTCTGGCGCTTGGTTACAAACTAGGAAATTTGGCATATTTTGGTCTCTTATGTTTTAATAATGTCGCATCTTCCTCATCGCCTAGTGCGATTACGCAATTGCACCATGTACTTGTTCGTTTCGGATGACTACCGGCCATTTTTGACAGATCCAGCCAATTTAGGCTGCCTGAATGTTATTTGCTATCTGCTCCTGTTGGATAATCATTGATAATTCGCGTGCGTTACCAGGTGCGCCCGAGTGCCCTGAAGCGATCAAGCAGCGTTGTCGAAGGACAAACAAGACCTGCGTCATGAAGGGGAAAATGCCGATTTGTACAAGTAAGCAACAATTATCCCTCTAAAGCATTGTCTGTGGTACCATCGTAAGAAATGTTCGAAGATAAATGGAGCTACTATTGCCATTTAGAGTTATGCAAGTGATCACAAGAAAAGATTTAGGGGTGTGCGCCCAAACAGGAGTGATTGAAGTTTAGGGTAGAATAAAAAAAAAAAGCTGTTCGCGAAATGAGCCTGAAGCGGTTTGCTAATCAAAACTCATTTCTTGCGTACAATCATGCTCAAATGACACGTACATGGCGCGGAGAAGGTCAAATACTAGAGACGGGAGACATGACATGACAAGAACTTTATTTGAGTCCTGAGGGACTGAGATCTTGGGGAGCCAAAACCGAAGGCTCTCGAAGATCAAGTCGATGGCTCCGTCCACGATGGGACCGGGAGATGAAATCTCGGGAGAGACGGGAGAGACGCCAATATTACTATCTGCTAGTTTGACATAACTGGGCGTTACGCGAGCTCTCTAGCCTCAAATTAAAAACTAGGGATACACGTCCCGAAACCGTCATAGTTCGTTATTAGAGATGCCGCCGTGGAAAAGTCCTCGTAAATTCTGACCATCAGATGTTCTCTAAAGTGCACCGAAGTCCAATTATAATATAACTGCGTGTGGCCTTCCACCCTCACTAAATGTCGGCGGGCGCGGTGCGGAATCCAATCAGTGACCTCCTGCTACGTAGGAGTACGTGGTGGCCACTGAGAAACGGCAGCGGATAGCCGTAAAAGCAAGCGTCTCTAAGTTAACTGCACCTGTGTCGTGCTGTGTCATTCGCGGTTCCTTTCGATGAATGCATTCGATGCGGTTTGACCCTGCGCCAGCTCGTCCATATTAAAGTGCGCAGTGACTGATCACTAAAAATAACCGCAAATGTTTTCACATTTAAGGGTATACTGCGAACTAGGTGCAATTTGGTCAACTCCCTGTTCTCCGTACCCTGTATATACAAAATCAACAAAGGGGCTGACAGATGGAATAGCACACAGTGGTATAAAGGTTATAAACAGGGATAAGGTGCCTCAGAAAGGTTGGCCAACGTTTTGATAGGAGGACCTATCATCGTGAAAGGCGGCCTCGTGATCCTCGGAATGTTAGTTTTAAAGGGTTAGTAAAACTTGATCGAGCCGAGGTCCTCAAGCCCTGCCCGAGGATCACTAGAACAACAACGCCTTTTCTTTCTATTAAATTATAAAACGCACTTCCAAACGTGAACAACATCCTCATTAAATACTACCCAAGTCTCACAAGCAACCATAAACTTGATAAGATTTTTCCCGACCCTCCCAGAGTAGCCTACAGGCTCAACACTAATTTTAAAGGTACTCTTCATCCTTCAGAAAAGAAGTCAAGGCACGGTCCGTCATCCAGTGGAACGCCAGAGGGCTAAAATCAGGAATTTCAGATTTTCGTCAGTTTGTGTACACCAATGTGTTTCCACTCATCATCATTCGTGAGCCCAATTTGTCGAAACCAATCAGACTGTCATGGTACGAATTTATCATGTCATCAACAAATGATGCATGCAGCAAAATCATCGTTTTTGTTCGTCGTGAACTGACCTATGTTTTGCAAACAATTGCACCCCACGACGACAATCAATATATATGCATCACAATTAAAAAGAACAAACTCTTGTTTACTTTCATAGGCGTGTATATATCGCCTTCCAACAATTTCAGTGCTAGAAGATTAGCGGATATCTTGAATGCTTGTCCCGCCTCATGGGTTATCATAGGAGATTTCAATGTACACCATCCAGCATGGGGAAGTACAAGGACAAATGCAAGAGGACGAAGATTAGCAAGTATCGCCTACAACTATGGCCTTACTCTCCTGAACGATGGTAGCCCCAGCTTTCTTCGAGGCGTGACATACGGCAGCTGCCTCGACCTTGCTTTCGTCTCCAACTTTCTCGCCAGATGTGTGAAGAGGTTTCCAGATATTGAGGCACATGGGAGTGATCACATTCCCACCTATCTGAACATCAAAAGCTTGTCGCCTAGATCTGGCGCTCAGAATACCATTGAGACGATTCAATTGGCCACCTTAAAATCTGATATGGAAGATGCCTGCCACGAGAGCCTACCCTCTGGGGTAGAGCAAACAGTTAATGATACCATACAAAACGCCACTCGCATGATGACGATCTCTTCTACGCGAAACGACTTCGACATAGAATTAGAGCAACTTCGAGCACTTCGTCGCCGGGCGCGAACGTCGATATCGGCGTACAAAATCAATCCATGACCTCAGGGCAGCCAGGAGGATGCAAAAGAAGATTCAGCGTCGTATGGATAGATTAGCGTCGGAACATTGGGCAACGTTTTGCCAGACACTCGACCACCGCAAGCCACTGTTTCACATTTGGAAAACGGTGCAAGGTCTGCGTTGCCTTCCTGAACAGCGTTTTCCATTCAAAGCGCTCGCGCTTTTCCAAGGGCGGCAAGACATCGATGTCGCAGAAGACTTTTGTGCGCGGATCGCAGACCAAACGACTCGCCCTGATCATCCAGCCCGAGGTGACGTCCCCCATTCCCGTGATTGCCGCATGGACCTTCCTCTTACAATGGAGGAGCTCGAGGTGGCACTAGCTCTCTGCAGGCGCTCATCACCTCCAGGTCCAGATGTTATACCATACCGAGCCTTGTGCTACGTCGGAGAATCCTCACGGATAGAATTGTTGAGTCTTTACAACTCCTCATGGCAGGGGGGAAATGTTCCTGACGAATGGAAAGTAAGCCACCGGTTGCCACGCTTGAAGCAGGGCGAATCCTCACTAGAACTCACCTCTTACCGCCCAATAGCGCTGGTCAGCTGTGTAGAAAAGATAATGGAACGGATGATCCTTGGCCGCCTGAAATGGTACCTTGAACACTGTAAGATTTATCCAAATCCCATGGCTGTTTTCCGACATGACCGCTCTTCCATCGACAATGTAGTTGATCTACAAAATTGGTGGAAGAAAAGTAGGGAAACGACAAAAAACGGAGGCATTTAAAGTCAAAGTTCGCAATAGGGGTCAGAGAATTTGGTTATGGGAGTTCATAGTGGTTTTTTTTGTTTCTTGACATAGGTAGGACATTCGGCAGCAAATAGAAAGAGTTTGGTGGCGCAACCCGCCGCCCCATTCCAAAGGGGACGGTCATAACATCCATCCATCCATCCATGGTGGCGCCCATGAAAAAAAGGTCTATATTCACTCAATTTCAATGCATATATTGGAAAAGCCGCCGTGGGTTGTGGGACGGATTTTAGCTGACACTCCCAAGCCTCTGTTGGGGTTGGCAACTTCCGCAGTGGCTGCGTCTAGGAAGCGGACCGGCCTCCAAAGCGATGCTGATGGAAACGATACTAGTGACTACTCGCTCAGCAGTAATCACTTCTCCGATGACAACTTTCAGCTTGTGAGGAGCCGTAAGACGAAATCCAGAAACACCAGGGCCTAACTGTCTTCTCAAAAGTCGACTGTAGGACGAACTCGAAATACCGGAGTCGGTAAGATTTTATTTGTGCCAGCACTCACTACGGACAACCTGAGGCGACTCAACAGAAAGCCTTTCACGGTGTTCCTTGAAGCGGTGACGCCAAATCATGTCACCGATGTCTGAGTGAACGCACTACAACGGAACTTGCCTATTGGCGTTGTACACGAGACTGCGCTGAACACATTGAGCAAACTTAAGGAACTTGGCGGCATGAAGGTCCGCATGTATACCCTTTCAGACAGTGTGCCTCCACTACTGTTTTTCTACGACGTGGATGCCTACATATCAAGCGCTTTCTTACCGATTCTAGTGAGGTCAGCTGCTGATGGCGTCACCATAACTCCTGTGTCTCGCTTTGGCACATCCCTCTGTGTGAAGGTAATTTTGAAGGGCGAATCTGTTGCCTCATACTTCAAGCTGGGTCACTTTAGACACGTCATACGACCATTTATCCCAAAGCCACTCCAATGCTGCAGTCGTTGAGGCAAGAACACGTAAACGCCGTGTGTGAGTACAGGATAACTTGCTAGCGCTGCGGAGAGAGCCACTCGGCCGGCTTCGTGCGGCCACGGTTCTCAAATAATCTCGTTGTCTTGGGTCCCATGATGCCACCTGAAAGGACTGCCCTAAAATGAAGAAGGAAAGGGAAGCCATGTAGCAGGTTGCCAAGCACCATTCGACTCGTCAGGAAGCTGTTTCGACTTTTATAAAGACATGTTCCCGACACCGCCGCATTTAAATGAGCGCCGATGGCCCTGTGAAGAGGGCGGCACATCCAACACCTCCTCCTCTTCTCTACAGGCCTGGTAAAGTCGGATCTATGACAACATGGTCGTGCCGGAGAAGGTCGGTATTGAAGCTTGGGTCACGCTAATAGAGCTACAGCAGCCGATGCCACAGCTAGAAGCCACAGGAAATATCACAGGCGATTCTACCGCTAATTCTAGAGCTGCAGCCACAGTTGGATCAAAGGATACAGCGCAAAGCGGTAGAGTCTACAGCGCCTAATCCCGCCAAATTGCCGCAAGAAGACCTGCAAGTGATTGTGATGCTTCGGTTCCTCGTGGGTACCCTTCGCATACTATGGGTGCCCTTCGTATACTATTAAGCAAGCTCAAAACTATGTTAGCGCGAAGTGCTGTACAAGTGCTGGATGCTCTTAATGCAGTGCTTGCAACTCACGAGCAAGCCCTGTGGCTCACCCGCTGCCTCCTATTCGCACAACTACGGCCATTTCGGATGTCTCCAAACGCCTGTCGTCAGCTGTGGAAATTTGGTGTCACGATGCTTGGCTGTACACATAGTCTTTACTGTCTTCCTGTTCCATTCCTTCTATTACCCCTTTCCTTTATCTCCACTGTAGGGTAGCAAAACGGGCGCTTGTCTACTTGACCTCCCTGCTTTTCCTCTCATTGCGTTGTCTATTTCTCTCTCCCTTGAACCGTCTCGTGCCAAACTGGTTAACCTTCATTATTTTTTTCGGTAGAGGTTCGGTTCGCTTTCGGCAAAGCTCTAAGGCTATCTGTGAAGGTTTGGTTTGAGTTCAAACAACAATTTCGGTTCGGGTATGGTTTTCGGTTTGCATTCTGCTTTAGTTGGACACCCTTATTAAGGGACCCGACATACAGAAGTGCGACCACAGCACAGTTTTAGTGCACAGCATTTATTAAAAAAAAAGGATTTATCACAGAGGATGTTTAGTTGACGTAAGGGAAAGAATGAATTGCGGTACAGTTCTTAAGCGATGTAGCACGTGTGGTTTTACAGTGTGATTGAGCTAAGTCTTTTTTATACATTTCTGACCCTATTGCTCGTAATATCGAAGATCCTAATAAAATATTACTCGGCGTCCTGTGTTTACTTCCAGCTGTAGAAGAAAAGAAAGAAACTACAAGCGGCAGTGGTGAGTATAAGCTAGAAATCGCGCAACGTTTGACACAGTTCTCTCAACAGTTGTGCTCTGTGCCAATGACTAAACTCAGACATAACAAAATAAATTACACAAGCTATTGTGTTAATCTTGAGATATGCAACTGTTCACAACACAATATTTAGGGGTAGCGCGTCGAAATAAGAATGATAGAATGATTGGGGACTGTAGAAGAAGCGTGTCGGGAAATGAGGCTGAAGTGCTTTACTAATCGAAGTGCATCTCTTGCGTGCAATCATACTCAAATGACAAGTAAATGGCAGTGGAAAATGCACTAGTCACGCGAGTGAACCCAAAAGTGCTATGCATTATGTTGACATGAATTGGCACTACCCACGCTCTCTAGCCTCAAATTACATACTATGGATACTCGTTTCGAAACCGTCACAGTTGGTTATTAGAGATGCAGCCATGGAAAAGTCCGGGTGAATTCTGACCAACCGGGGTGTTCGAAAGTGCATCGAAGCCCACGTGCACAAGAACTGTCGCGTTCTACCCTCAGCAAAAGGCGGCTGGCGTGGTGCGGAATCTAACGAGTGACCACCTGCTACGTAGGAGTTTGCCTTGGCCACTGAGAAATGGCTGCGGATAGCCGTAAAACTATACTTTTTTCATCATGTCTCTGGCCCGATCCTATTTGATTAAATTGAGTGTTTGTTTTAGGCCGCCTTCCGTTTCATGCGCCTGGTTCATTGTCGATCAGGCGGGGACCTTATCGCCGGTCAGCAGTCGAACCATGCGTAAATGCACGCAGGGTGGGTTTGTTGTCGCCCCATCCCCTCCGATACGGAGAGTGCGAATACATTACCACCAATCTTTGACACCTAGCGAAAGATGCAGTGTTCCAAAACGCATATTATGCAACTAATATCGATTTCGATAAAACCTTTGTCGGAAACGCTGCCATCGTATATTTAAAAAAGCTGCGCCACGTTTTAGGATAGACACCGCTACGCATATTTTAGCCATATCCAAACCATTTAAGTTGCCATAGCACTATGGCAACTACACACACACACACACACACACACACACACACACACACACACACACACACACGCACACACACACACACACACACACACACACACACACACACACACACACACACACACACACACATATATATATATATATATATATATATATATATATATATATATATATATATATATATATATATATATGTATATATATGCGTACACCAGTGGCTCTTACGCATCACGCCAGAATCTGGAGATGCGTGACACGAATTGGTACACCAGCCGAGTGCGTAGAGCGTAGCTAACGGTAGATGGGATCGTTTTATCTCGTATCCTTCAGGAAAGACTGCGGGTCTGTGAACTGTGCATTGAAATACGGATTCTACAAGCGCTGAGGCTGGAGCTGGCAATTCAAAGAGCCCCAGAATTATGGAAACTTGCATTTATGACCAAGTGACTGCCAGAATTTTAGAGTTTTCGGCCGAACGGGAAGTCTCAGAAGTAGCAGGCGTGATGCAGGTAACGTTCGATATCTGCAAGCCGCACTTTCATCTGACAGCAGCACAATATTTAATCATAAGGCTAGACTTCTTGAAACCGGACTTTCTTTTTTGTGAACTCTATCTGCTTAAGCGATTACATCGGACAAATTATCTGGTTTATCACTGGCACCTTTCCATAGCACATTGCCTGTTTCAGACACATTGCATAACTTTCTCGAGATGTGGTCTAAAGTTTTCACATCTGTAGTACAAAAATGTGCAATTGGAGTGATGACAGTTACACTTTTTTCCTGCACTCAGTGTACTACTTATTCCTTAGAATCATCCGTGTAGCTAAAAGTAAAAAAATCTAACGCGCGAGTGTCTGCACTCTGGGAATTTTCCATTGTACTCTGTCGCTTTGTTACAAACTAGGAAATTTGGCATATTTTGGCCTCCTAAGTATTAATAAAGTCGTGCCTTCCTCATCGCCTAGTGCGATTACGCAATTACACCATGTACTTGTTCGTTTTGGATGACTGCCGGCCATTTTTGACAGTTCCAGCCAATTTAGGCTGCCTGAATGTTATTTGCTATCTGCTCCTGTTGAATATTCATTGATAATTCGTGTGCGTTACCAGGTCCACCCGAGTGCCCTGAAGCGATCAAGCAGCGTTGTCGAAGGACAAACAAGACCTGCGTCATGAAGGGGAAAATGCCGGTTTGTTCAAGTAAGCAACAATTATCCCTCCAAAGCAGTGTCTGTGGTACCATCGTAAGAAATTTTCGAAGATAAAAGGAGCTACTATTGCCATTTAGAGTTATGCAAGTGATCACAAGAAAAGATTTAAGGGTGTGCGCCTAAACAGGAGTAATTGAAATTTAGGGTAGAATAAAAAAACCGTTTCGCGAAATGAGCCTGAAGCGGTTTGCTAATCAAAACTCATTTCTTGCGTACAATCATGCTCAAATGACACGTACATGGTGCGGACAAGGTCGAATACTAGAGACGGGACACATGACATGAGAAGAGCTTATTTGAGTCCTGAGGGACTGAGATCTTGGGGAGCCAAAACCGAAGGCTCTCGAAGATCAAGTCGATGGCTCCGTCCACGATGGGACCGGGAGATGAAGTCTCGGGAGAGACAGGAGAGACGCCAATATTACTATCTGTTAGTTTGACATAACTGGGCGTTACGCGAGCTCTCTAGCCTCAAATTAAAAACTAGGGATACACGTCCTGAAACCGTCATAGTTCGTTATTAGAGATGCCGCCGTGGAAAAGTCCTTGTTCTCTAAAGTGCACCAAAGTCCAATTATAATATAACTGTGTGTGGCCTTCCACTTCTCACCAAAAGTCGGCGGACGCGGTGCGGAATCCAATCAGTGACCTCCTGCTACGTAAGAGTACGTTGTGACCACTGAGAAACGGCTGCGGATAGCCGTAAGAGCAAGTGTCTCTAAGTTAACTGCACCTGTGCCGAGCTGTGTCATTCGCGGTTCCTTCCGATGAATCCATTCGATGCGGTTCGACACTGCGCCAGCTGGTCCATATTAAAGTGCGCAGTAACTGATCCCTAAAAATAACCTCAAATTGTTTTTACATTTAAGGGTATACTGCGAACTAGGTGCAATTTGGTCAACTCCCTGTTCTCCGTACCCTGTATATACAAAATCAAGAAAGGGGCTGACAGATGGAACAGCACACTGTGGTATAAAGGTTATAAACAGGAATAAGGTGCCTCAGAAAGGCTGGCCAACTTTTTGATAGGAGGACCTAACATCGTGAAAGGCGGCCTCGTCATCCTCGGCATGTAAGTTTTAAAGGGTCAGTAAAAGTTGGTCGAGCTGAGGCCCTCAAGCTCAGCCCGAGGATCAGAAGAACAACAACGCCTTTTCTTTCTACTAAATTATAAAACGCACTCCCAAACGTGAACAACATCCTGATTAAATACTACCCAAGTTTCACCAGCAACCCTAAACTTGATAAGATTTCTCCCGACCCTCCCAGAGTAGCCTACAGAATCAACACTAATTTTAAAGGTATTCTTCATCCTTCCGAAATGAAGTCAAGGCACGGTCCGTCATCCAGTGGAACGCCAGAGGGCTAAAATCAGGAATTTCAGATTTTCGTCAGTTTGTGTACACCAATGTGTTTCCACTCATCATCATTCGTGAGCCCAATTTGTCGAAACCAATCAGACTGTCATGGTACGAATTTATCATGTCATCAACAAATGATGCATGCAGCAAAATCATCGTTTTTGTTCGTCGTGAACTGACCTATGTTTTGCAAACAATTGCGCCCCACGACGACAATCAATATATATGCATCACAGTTAAAAAGAACAAACTCTTGTTTACTTTCATAGGCGCGTATATATCGCCTTCCAACAATTTCAGTACTAAAATATTAGCGTATATCTTGAGTGTTCGTCCCGCCTCATGGGTTATCATAGGAGATTTCAATGCACACCATCCAGCCTGGGGAGGTACAAGGACAAATGCAAGAGGACGAAGATTAGCAAGTATCGCCTACAACTATGGCCTTACTCTCCTGAACGATGGTAGCCCCAGCTTTCTTCGAGGCGTGACATGCGGCAGCTGCCTCGACCTTGCTTTCGTCTCCAACTTTCTCGCCAGATGTGTGAAGAGGTTTCCAGATATTGAGGCACATGGGAGTGATCACATTCCCACCTATCTGAACATCAAAAGCTAGTCGCCTAGATCTGGCGCTCAGAATACCATTGAGATGATTCAATGGGCCACCTTCAAATCTGGTAGGGAAGATGCCTGCCGGGAGAGCCTACCCTCTGGGGTAGAGCAAACTATTAAAGATACGATGCAAAACGCCACTCGCATGATGACGATCTCTTCTACGCGAAACGACTTCGACATAGAATTAGAGCAACTTCGAGCACTTCGTCGCCGGGCGCGAACGTCGATATCGGCGTACAAAATCAATCCATGACCTCAGGGCAGCCAGAATGATGCAAAAGAAGATTGAGCGCCGTGTGGATAGATTAGTGTCGGAACATTGGGCAACGTTTTGCCAGACACTCGACCCCCGCAAGCCACTGTCTCACATTTGGAAAACGGTGCAAGGTCTGCGTTGCCTTCCGGAACAGCGTTTTCCATTCAAAGCGCTCGCGCTTTTTCATGGGCGGCAAGACATCGATGTCGCGGAAGACTTTTGTGCGCGGATCGCAGACCAAACGACTCGCCCAGACATTCCAGCCCGAGATGACATCCCCCATTCCCGTGATTGCCGCATGATCCTTCCTTTTACAATGGAGGAGCTCGAGGCGGCACTAGCTCTCTGCAGGCGCTCATCACCTCCGAGTCCAGATGGTATGTCATACCGAGCCTTGTGCTATCTCGGAGAATCCGCACGGATAGAATTGTTGAGTCTTTACAACTCCTTATGGCAAGAGGGAAATGTTCCTGACGAATGGAAAGTAGGCCGCCTGGTGCCACGCTTGAAGCAGGGCAAATCCCCACTAGAACTCTGCTCTTACCGCCCAATAGCGCTGGTCAGCTGTGTAGGAAAGATAATGGAACGAATGATTTTCGGCCGGCTGGAATGGTACCTTGAACACTGCAAGATTTATCCGAATTCCATGGCTGTTTTCCGACGTGATCGCTCTTCCATCGACAATGTAGTTTATCTCGTTTCATATGTACAGCATGAAAGGTTCCGTAAGCGTTTATCTGCAGCTTTATTCTTAGATGTGAAATGGGCATACGATAACGTATTACATGAGGCCGTCCTCGACGCTCTTGCGGTGGTTGGCCTAGGTGGTCGAGTCATCTTGTGGATTGCAAGTTACCTATCTGCAACATAATTCTATGTGTCAACTGACGATGGCCCAACTACGCGACGCTATACTAGCAGGGGCGTGCCTCAAAGCGGGGCTCTCAGCCCGACGCTATTCAACCTCGCTCTTGTTGGACATGCTGAATAATTGCCTACTACCATCAAAATTTCAATGTACGCAGACGACATCTGTGTCTGGACTGCGGCAGTCACACGTCCTCACATACGTGCGCAGCTTCAAAGAGCGGCAACTTTGACAGCGAGCTACTTGTGTAACCAAGGTCTCAGCATATCACCAGAAAAATTCGCACTAGTGGCATTTACTCGCAAACCAATGACGCTTTATGTGATCTAAATCAATGGGCGGACCACTTTCTAAGTCAAAACCCACAGATTTCTTGGCGTAATTATTGACCGAGACTTTTGTTAGAGCCAGCACGTGGCCTACATGAAACGGTGCATGACAGCAACTTCCCAGTTGTTTAAATACTTGACAGGGAAGGCGTGGGGGATGTCTGTAGACGCAGTGCTCAAACTCTACGGAGCCTTCTTTCTCGGTTTTTTACGACATAGTCTACTTGTACAGGACAACACCTGCAAGGCAAACATTCGTGTTCTGCGGGCAGCACAATCTCAAGCACTCAGAGTTTGCCTTGGTTTGCCCAGATGCATGTCAAGAGAGGCACCTATTGCGATTGTTCGGGACCACCCAATGCCAACTCACATTACGGTGGAAGCCCTGAGAACGCACATCAGACATTTTGCACGTGCCCCCTATCACCACCTTGCAACACTACCTTCAGGCAGGCACCAAGCATCATTCTCTAAAACTATCGTCAAGTACAACGACAAACTTCCCTCGGGCTTCACCGCCGCATCTAAACTATCGATACCCCCTTGGTGTCTTATCAGCCCCACAGTCCATCTCAGTGTACCAGGAATCGGAAAAATGTCTGAACTGTCGTCGCCTGTGCTGAAACAACTGTATCTGCTTCTTCTGCACGAGAGGTACGCGGACAGTGTACATATTTATACTGATAGTTTCACAAACATCCAGTGTTCATCCGGTGCTGTGGCTTGCCCAGCGAGGGCTACTACCATCAGCTTTAGGACTGACCACCCAACGACATCGCCATCTACGGAACTACCTGCCCTTCCCGCTGCACTTTGTTTCGTCAATCGGGAATAACCTCGGCAATGGTCAACATTCAGTGACTCAAAGACAGCCCTACAATCTGTGCTATCAACTCTGCGTCGCGGGTCATTCGAACAGCTGGTATTCGATATTAGATGCCTACTCCATACATCACATAAGAAAGGACACCCCATGACTTTCCAGTGACTGCCAAGTCACTGTGGCGTCATAAGAAACGAAGACGCCGATAATGCCGCTCGGGCAGCTCTTGAAGACACACAGGAAGATGCCATACTACTTTCACGGCCCGACGCAGCCAGCAGACTTCGAGTGCTTGCACAGGAGATCACGCTATTTCTATGGTGCACAACAAGCAGCCAAACCAACCGGAGCAATCGTCAATACGACCTGCCCTCTTTGATGCATCTCTGTATGCCAACTGGACTTCGCCGAACAGAGGCCACTCTGCTTTATCGCTTATGGCTAGGGGTGGCCTTTACGAAATCTTACTCATTTCGCATTGGTATGGCCGAAAACGCTCTCTGCAATGCCTGTCCTTGCGAGGAGACGCTAGAACACATTCTGTGCGACTGTCCTGAATATAATGTTCAGAGACAGTCCCTGGGGTCCGTCCTAGCCTACCTTGACAATAGACCATTGTCAGTTGCAACTATTTTCACATATCGCCGACAGAAGACAGCGCAGCTGAAGGCGATGAAGGGTCTATCGGATTTTGAAAGAGACGGACTTGGACAAGCAGCTGTGACAGTGATATGACGTACCGCACAAGAGTGACGCACTGTAACTGACGATGTGTATGCTGTGTTATGTGCTCTCTCTCTCCTCCCCATCTTTCATCCCCCCATCCCGCTCCCATGTGTAGGGTAGCAAACCGGTTATGCTAAACTGGTCAACCTCCCTGCCTTTCCTTCTCCACTTTTCCTTCCTTCCTTCCTTAAAGGTATTCTTGTGCATGACAAACTAAGGACAAAGACGAAATTGGGAACCGGTCCCTGTGGCCGCCCCAGGTTCTCTACATGTAAACATATCGAATCTACTACTACAGCAAAAAGTACAGTGCCGAATTACTCACATAAGGTACCTTCGGGTATCACCTGCATATCAAGCAACGTAGTCTACTGCCTAGAATGTGCCGCTTGAAGCAAACAATACATAGGTGAGACTGGACAACAAATTCATACAAGACTCAACGGTCACCGCGCGGAAACAAAACACAATTTACCTAAAGCAGTAGCCAGCCACTTCAATGAAGATGGTAATATATTCGATAAAGCAAGGCTCTATATACTACAAACAAATTACCGTTCATCTCGCGAGAGGAAATATACGGAATCATACCTCATTCACAAGTTTAATTGCCTACACCCGACGGGAATTAATTTGGCTCGTGATAACTTAAAATCTTTAAAAGCCGTAACTTATATTCTCATATTTATTTATTTATTTACATGTACCTTAAAGGCCTTCGAGAAGGCATAGTGTAAGGGGGAAGTACGGCAACATATTAGTATGGAATCGGGAAAGAAATAAACATCAGCATAATGAAAGGAGTAGGCGCACAACGTGGAAAATTAATACATTAGCAAGTACAATATGTAGAGCAATAACAATAAATGGTAAACAATAATATAATAGCATAATAGCATTGTAAACGTTTTTGTATGTTATACAGTAGTAAGCATTGTAACAAAAATTGGGACCACTGAAATTCTTTAACTTGTAGAAAAAATGCAGAAAGATTACAAAAGGCATGACGTGTTTAGACAGTTGAAACGGCATATTGATCGTTTAGCAGATTGCGAAATACAGCGTGTTTAGATTGGCAAGCGATGTTATCTGGTAGAGCGTTCCATAAGTGAACCGCACGGGGCAAAGCTGAAAAATAAAAAGCGCGTGTGTTGCCTTAAATTCGGGTGTAGCTGAACTGATTGTTCAGGCGTTGTGACGTCGAGGATGCTTCTTTCAGGTTTGATAAGGTTAGGCCAACTGTGTGAACAAATCTATGAAATAATAATAGAAGGGCCATATCGCGGCGAGTAGTTAGTGGTCCAACTAAGGCACAAAACACATGATGCCACCAAGTAACCTTAATTCTTAACCTCACCTATTCCACCCTTTCGAAAAGTTTTTTTCCTGCCTACTACTCAATTTATCATACTCTTTCATGTTTATACGTTTATATCAACTGTACGACCCCCTTTTCCCAAGTACAGCTGCCCACACCCGCTTCTGCGCACGTCACCCTCCTATTTGTTATTCCGGTTTCGGTTCCCCCCCTTTTTGTCTGTTTTTTATTATACATATTTTGGAAACACCCTCACTAATACATTCCAAAGTCCCAGACGCCAGGATACCTTTTTCGGCACAACAGCCACACAGAGTATCGCCATTTCTGTATACCGCCGTAACGACACCTACGTTGAGTTAATGGAGCTAACGTCCCTTGAAAGACCGTGCCGCTGCCTTCGAGTTGCCCCATGTATTTCACCCCAGATTCCTTGTCGCTATTTTAACTCCTTGAAAATTACTCGACGCATTGCTGCTAGGCTACTAAAGTCACTCTTTCAACTGATGTCTTTTTGGGTCCTTTTTGTTACTCGCGCACTGACCACCTGACCGGCTCTTCTAAAGCCACAAAAACATGACGCCAACGACACCCCCGAATGCTCCCTAACCTCTCGCTTCCCCAACACCCTCCCATGTCCCTCTTTTTGTTTTATTGTTCTTTTTTCTTCCTCTTGGGGTGTGATCTTGTACGCGTTCCAAAATAGAACGGAGGCGGTTCGTTCTTTACGTCACGAAATAGGCGGTATGTTCTGTTCCGTTCGTCCGACAGCAGACGACACGGAATGATTGACAGCAGATATCAGGTCACAATTGATGTCATGGCGTTCGGCACGGTTCATATTGACGAATCGTATTTGGCTCGGTGGAACGAACCGCCTCCGTTCTATTTTGGAACGCGTACAAGATCGCACCCTTGGTGTCCCTTTCTTTCCTCTCCTTTCCCTTTTCCTTTCTCCCCGCATTCAAACTCTCCCCCTCTTGTCCCTTCGTCCTTGGGAACCACGCTTACAGACGTCAGGTGACAACGCTCATTCTCTTTGAAGTCTCTCCCTTAACAACCAGCTGCCACCGACAACAACCGCATGTGACTACTAACCTTTTAAAACTAACATACCGAGGATGACGAGGCCGCCTTTGACGAAGACAGGTCCTCCTATCAAAATGTTGGCCCGCCTTTCTGAGGCACCTTATCCCTGTTTATAATATTTATAGCATACCCTATATATACTTAGCTTGCCAGTAGTGTGCGTGAAAACACGCAAAATACATGGTTACGTGAGTAGCTTCTTTTTTTGATAAAGCATTTCAGTACCTGCAGGCATTCTGGCGACACTGATAAAACGTTCGCTCGACGTTTTCACCGATAAAGCCTGAAGACAGGCGGCGAATGCAAGACTCGTATTACGGCGTATTTGAAACACTGTCAGAGTCGCTGAAGGTAGACGAAGTGTGGCGTTTACTCAAAAAATAAAATTGTCGAGTTGCGTGACCATTTCGAGTTGCGTCCCGTCATGGATAATGACGGCAAGACGGGATGGAAGTGAGCCGTGGTTCACGATGGAAGTTCGTAGGGAACCGGGAAAAAGAAGTCGAGTATACACGGCGTACAGAAAGAAACCGACACCTCAGAAAAAGGAACAATTGCAACAAGCTTCAAATGACGGGAATTCCGAAATATTACACGTGAAAGGTATTTTTTTATGCTTCTTTTCATTGTACGTTAAAAAGTAACCCTAGGGAATTCTGGCAATTTGTCGAGAGAAATTGAAAAGACGGAGTGTCAATTCCTGTGCTCGAACACAATGGGTCTCTTGTTCATGGCAGAATGGCAGGATGTTTTAGCTCCTTCTTCAGTTCTGTTTCTTCTGCGCGCGCAACTAACACTGATTCAATGTTTCCCTACGGGCTTATCGGAGGGGAACCAATGAATGACATCGTCTTCGACAGGAGGGGCATTCAACTACAACTTGAGCGTTGAAGTACCACTAGTGCCTACGGTCCCGATGACTTGCCGAACGTTCTGCTTTCCGCTTGTGCAGGCACATTGTCTAAATACCTTTATGTGCTCTTTACTAAGTCATTGACATGCCGAATATTACTTGCAGACTGGAAAATTGCCAATCTTGCTCCTATTCCGAAGTCAGGACCTCGAAAGCTTGTGTTTAATTATCGGCCCGGTGTCCTTGACTAGTGTACTTTGCAAGATATTTGAGCATGTACTTTTGAGCAACATCATGAGCCACTTAAATTTGTTTTCCTTATTGGTCTCTCAGCAACGCGGATTTCGAACTGATTTTGCTTGCATTACTCAGCTCACAGAATTGAAGCATGCCTTAGCATCCACCCTTGACAAAGGGGCTTGCGAAAATTGCATGTTTTTGATTTAAGGAATGCTTTTGACGTACTTTCCCACACTTTGCTGCTTGAAAGAGTGTCGTGGTACAACATCAATAGAGGGGTTGTTGAATAGATAAAAGAACACTTAAATTGTAGGACACAACGCGTAGTTGTTGGCGGTAAACGGTCGCATGGTGTTGATGTGTCATCGGGGGCGCCTCACGGTTCGGTTTCGGGTTTACTGTTGTTTTTGCTATACAGGACTGAAATTGCCATTGGCATACCATCTTTTATCCGAATGTTTGCGGATGACTTCGTTGTGTATCATGTTATGCAAGGTCCCAATGATTATAATGAACTGCAAAAGGATCTAGACAAGGTTGCAGAGTGATGTGATAAATGGGCATGAGCATAAATCTTGATAAAACTGCACAGATGTGGTTTAAGAGACAAAGTTTACCACACATATACGTATAGCATTGACGGGACAAATCTTGCAACCACGTATGAATATAAATACCTTCGTGTGTACTTGACACCTCAAGTATGCTGGGACCGTCATGTTAATTGATAATTGCTAAGGCGTGTAGAGTACTTCGTATGTTAGGTTTCCTTTAGAAACAAGGACATTGCTTTACAAGACTAACATAAGGCCAATACTGGAATGTCCTTGTACTATCTGGGACTCCTGGACTGTGACAGATATAATGAAACTAGAAAGAGTACAAATCTTAGCAGCCCATATCGTATGTTAAAATTATACTCGGTATTTTAGCGCATTCCAAACAAACGAAAACTTAGGCTGGAATACACTTCAAAATCGTAGAGACATTCGCATAAATTTTGTTCACAGTGTTTATTATTCTAAAACCGGCCTTAATTGTGATAGCTACATAAAGTCATCAGAGTACACTTCTGCAAGGCACGATCACCCAGTTAAGATTAAAGAGTATAGATGAAGAACAGAGCTTTTTAAGATTTCTTTTTATCCTAAGACGGTCAGTGAACGGAACAGGTTGCCTCGTGATGTCTTATCGCTCTCTTCAAGTGATGCCTTTGCTTCAGCCGTGGGATTTGCATTTTCTTTCTGTGCTTTGTGCTTGCGTCTGCAGACCCGCTTTTTTCGCTTCGCGCATGTACGATTATGTTCTGCCTATCTTTTTTTTTTGCGTCAGCGATTTACACTGAACTGTTTTTTCTCTTCATGAGTGGTATATTACCTGCTGTTATTTGTCAATGATGCATTTACTTCTCCGCCCCCTTCCCCCTACCCCCACTGTAATGCAACACTTGCACTGTGGGTACTGTGATAAATAACTAAAAATATAGCGCTGTATATTCCACCCCACCCAGAGGTGGGAGCTCCTTGTGACTAGTTGTGTCACGCGTTTATTGTTATATCTACAAACAAGGCAGCTAGTCACAGGAGTAAGCGGAACTTCGCCGCAATGCTGTTGCCAGCACCGACAATAGCGAACCTCACGTTTACGAGGGTTTCACGACGTTCCAGCGTACATCTTGCGTTAGCAGCTGCTCTGCTGCTAACAAAATGGCGCTTCTAAGAAAATCAATTGCTTGTCGCGTTGGCTTCACTATAACGAACGAGGGTTTACTGTGTTTCCCATAGGTTATGTCGAATTCAGTGCTCGTACGCTTCGCGATAGAGCTGATAATACTAATAATGACAAAAAAAAAACATTTCGTTCAACTCACCTCATCGAGCACGGTCCATGGAACTAAGCCCTCAAGCATTGGCATGTCGGGGTTTTTCATACCTTTTCTGTATGCTGTGCCGCATTACACGTGCCAACACGTGAAAATCGGGAATTCGAATAAATCCGCTTATCTACATTTGGGAGCTCAGTGAATCGAAAGTGCCCCAGTACACTCCGACAATAAAAAAAAAAGAATAGACAGACCCTAGCGAGGATACTTGCGAGGGTACACAGAGAGCGCTTACTGAAGACATTTATTTATTACCTCAAAAGCCATTCATTTAAAGGTATAACAAAGACAGGGACATACCTTCAGGTTGAGTGTCCGCCTGGGCTAGCGCGACTGGCATGTGCGGATTCGCGTCGCCTTGCAAAGATAGGTTTCTTATGCACGTATTACCTGCACTGTGAGGGCTCACTTAGCCGTACAGAGGGAACTATCAACGTTGGCAAATGCGGAGTGATAGTTTATGCGGGTGAGCATCTTACCTTTACTAGTGTTTATCGATTTCTGCTCGAGTACGTGCCGTCATCTCTGCGGCTACAAGAGCCGCGAAAATATAACGGCCCTTGTGGTTATCAGGCGTTACGTAGGGGCGTGAGCCGTAAGGTAAACTAAAGTTGCCTAGTGTCACAAAGTGCGTGCCCGCGCCCGATCTCGAGATGGCCGCCATTGCCGCCGTAGCCACAGCGCCATTCGCACGGCAATCGGGAAGAAGATTCTCCATTGTTCCCGAGCTCGCCGGACCGGTTGGTCACATGGGTCACCAGAGCGTGACGAGGGACGAGCTTGCCTGGGCGAGCGCGACCAGAGTAGGTGGGAAGACGGAGCAGGCTGGTCGGGCGCCGAGATCGACAGACGGTGCAAGTCCGTCAGGACCTTCGGCAGCGCAGTACCAGCAGCCCGACGCTATTCAGATCGGGATCTCGGCGAGCACGCCATAGATAAGCCTCGCGTTCCAACCTACTCTCGGAAGGTTCCGCCAGACTCCGTTTTCTAATCGCGTTTCATCTTTCATTTAATTTTTCATTGCGCGTTGATGTTTGCAGGTTCTGTTAGTGTAGTGTTTGCCCTGTTTATTGTCGCGCGCATTTTTCATTCCTGTCGCTTATTTTTTGTTTATTTCGTGAATGCTACAAATTCCTACGTTGTAGGCTTGGTGCCGCGCGTCGCGTCAGAGTGTGTGACCCGCACGCTTTCCGCGAAGCTTGGTACCCTCTGTTAGAGTTCGCGTATTCTTTTTATCATCATGTCTCTGGCCTGCTTTTATTTTATTAAATGGAGTGACTGCTTTAAGGCGCCTCATGTCTCATGCCTCTGCTGCACGCTCGATCAGGCGTGGACCTTATCGCCGGTCAGCAGTCGAACCATCCGTAAATGCACGCGGGGTGGGTTTGTTGTCACCCCATTCCCTCCCATTCGGATAGTGCGAATATATTATCACCAATCTTTGACACCTAGCCATAGATGTACTTCTCCAATGCGTGTATTCTGTAACTCATGTCAATTTCGATAAAAGTTTTCGTCGGAATCGCTGCCATCGTACAGCTAAAGAAGCTGCGCCACGCTTTAGGACAGACACCGCTATGCATGCTTTAGCCATATACAAACTATTTAGGTTGCAAGGGCAGTTATCACCGTCAAATATATATATATATATATATATATATATATATATATATATATATATATATATATATATATATATATATATATATATATATATATATATATATGCGTACGCCACTGACTCTTACGCCTCGAGCAAAATTGTGTGGCGATGCGTGAAACGATTTGGCACACCAGCCGAGAGCGCAGATTGTAGCTAATGGTTGATGGGCTCGCTTTATGGCGTGTCCTTTGGGAAACACTATGGGTGTGTGAACTGTGCATTGAAACACGGATTCTACAAGCGCTGAGAACGCTGAGCGCTGTGGCTAGAGCTGATAATTCAAACTGCCCCAGAATTTTTGCCCGAACGGGAAGTTTCAGAAGTAGCAGGCGTGATGCAGGTAACGCTCGATATCTGCAAGCCCCACTTTCAACTGACAGCAGCACAATATTTAATCACGAACCTAGACTTCTCAAAACTGAACTTTCTTTTTTTTTGTAAACGCGCTCCGCTCGTGCGATTACATCGGACAAGTTATCTGGTTTCTCACTGCCACTTTTCCAGAGCCCATAGCCTGTTTCAGGCACATTGAATAACTTTCTCGAGATGTGGTCGAAAGTTTCCCTATCTGTAGTGCAGATATGTAATTGGAGTAATGACAGTTATACATTCTTCATGCGCTCAGTGTACTACTTATTCCTTATAATCATCCGTGGAGCTAAAGTAAAGAAATCTAACGCGCAAACGTTTAAGTGCGCGCACTCATACGAAAATTTCTATTGTACTCCTTCGGTTGGTTACAAGCTCGGAAACTTGACATATTTCGGTCTCTTAAGTACCAATAAAGTCGCATCTTCCTCATTGCCTAGTGCGATTACACAATTACACCATGTACTCGTTGGTTTCGGGAGAGTGCCGGCCATTTTTGACAATTCGAGCCCAATTAGGATGCCTGAGTTTTATTTGCCAGCTGTTCTTGTTGGATAATCATCGATAATTCGCGTGCATTGCCAGGTCAACCCGAGTGCCCTGAAGTGGTCAAGCAGCATTGTAGAAGAGCAAACAAGACCTGCGTCCTGAAGGGGAAAATGCCGATTTGTACAGGTAAGCATGAATTCTCCCTCCAAAGAATTGTTTGTGGAAGCATCGTAAGAGATTGGCGAAGATAAAAGGCGCTACCAGTGCGTTTGGTGCGATTTGCAATAAGTCCATAAATTTGTTTTGGCTATTTCCTCCGAGCAGCGCAACACTTCAATTTTACCAAGTAGAAAAAAAATGAATGGTATAAAACGTAGAACTCAGCTAGAAGAGCGCGAATAAAACAAGGACGCGAAGAGACAAATGCCACAGACACGCACGGTTTCCTGCTGGATCCGCTTTCGTGTTTTTTTTTATACTACACTCGTTCGAAGCACGATGCGCGCTGCTTAGATGAACTTTTCCCGTTGCCACCAACACCACGGCTTGACCAATTCGAAAATCAGCTATCGACAAGCAGCCGAGGCACCTTGATAGGACAGTACTAATGACGTTATTTTTTTCTGTACAACTTGCTACAACGGGTAGACTACACGGGTACGGAGAAATATTCGTGTTCATATAAAAGACAAGCCTAATTAATGAGAATGCCTATGCCTGCGTAGGTATAGCTCAGTTTCCACACGTTGATAATAACCTACTCAGCAAATTTTTCTGTTCCTCCTAGTCATTACTACTGGACTGGTGATGAATAAAGCGTGACAAGTGTCACGGTGCAGGTTCACATTGTATGACATAAATTACAAATGCAAGCATCTGGTCTGTAGCAAAGAAAGAAGTCAACAAGTGACTTTTTCCTTAGTTTATAGTTCTGTTTTAAGTAAAAGCAAGTGAAGACGTCAATGCTTCGGAACGATGAACAAGGACAATCTGTGCTAAACGCCTCGGCGATGTTCTTTGCGCAATTCTACGCAGCGTAAATACTTGCGCTGGCTAAACGTGGTCAAAATTGTCCGAATTACGCACATTTCATTCCAGGAATAATATTTAGAAATCGAAGAGCGCGGTGTGTTTTCGATGGAGACTCCAGATGTCCGCTGAGCCATGATGCGCAACAAAAGCAAATTTCCTGCGCCGTTTACAGGCGTGATCCTCGTGCACTGAGAGAATGACAGCATCCATTTGCGACCGCAATGCTGTCGTTAGAAAAAAAAAAATGGAGCACGCTTAAGCTTCACCTTTAAGAGTGCAACGCTTCACAGATCCCTGAGTGCTTGTCACGTTTCCCGGCAGCCGAAGCTTTCTTGCGGAGGCGTGGAGCCGAGAGAGATGGTGTTGTTGCTAGGAGTCGAGCGGGCCGCGTCGCCGGAAAAGGAGTTTGCGTTTGAATTCCCGCGTAACAAAAATATATTTTCTGGTATATTCAAATTAAACACCGACACTACCATGCCTGTAGGTTGCTTTTAAGCCCTATTTTACAATTTTTCTGAAGTATTTTACTCGGAGAAATTCCGTTAGTTCAGTAACGCATCTGGGCCACGTGGAGGGCCTGCGAGGTTGTGGTTCGGAATGATTCAGCGCGAAGCGGTGTCTGACGCGGATGTCGTATTTCCTGTAACACGGCGCCATTACCGTAATTGCACTAAAAATCGAAATGATGAAGTAGTTGGTTTTCCTATTTTACATTGTCGACGTCACCATCTTTTTTTGCTTACTGTGTCCTGTCGTGCGTGTTTTTCTGTTTTTACTCATGGTGGCCAGATGGCCTACCAGCCGATCTGGAAGCTTCAAGAAACGGTGGTGCTATGGTCCCGCTGAAACAGCGTTTCGGCCGCAGCACGTAATTGGCATGGCCGAGTTCTGAAGTGCAAACTACTGTGCCAAAGTGGCCGTACAGAAAACCTGGCAACTCTCGCCAATCATTCGTAAATTTTACGAATTCGGTAATTTTTAGAGACATTACGAATGCTGCGTCAAGTTTTCCGAGAAACTTATTCTGTTCGCGAAAACGCGTAGGTCCCCAGGTATTACGCTAGTACATTTTTGGGTCATGGTGAATGAATGCAAGCAGGGTACTTGTTTCGAGAAAGTTAATACAAATTCTTGAAGCAGCCAGGGAAAAAGTCACTGTAACATAAAATCAATCTGTTCCTTGACAGTATTGCTCGACCACTTAGGTTTGCTGTTTCTTGTGAGCTGCGGCGAAAGGGAAATCGTTTTCAATACAATGCGTATGCATGCTTGAAAATGCATGTTTTCAGAGCAAACCTCACAAAAATGAACCAGTGATATTCTCTACCGCTTCTGCCATTTCACTGAGCCGAATAAGACTTTTATAGCTCTCAAGTTAGCAGGTACGCGTATAGTCATCAATACAGTTATGACAACGTTCCCCAAAACTCGTGAGCCGTAACCATGTTCTTGTGGTTTGATTTAAAAGCCAATACTTCAGTAAATCGCTTAGGTATGTAGCACGCATTTGCATCATGATTATAAACAGGCTTCCCAGAAGCCTTCCGGTTAAGCCCTCTGGAACAACGGAAGTTACAATAGCCTATAAACTTACAGAACCCTCCAGGTGGCATCAGTTTTGCTGGGAAGTTGGAATGTTCTACAAGTGAATTTTCTTGGTAAATCTAACAAAAAAAAAGCCCATACGTGAGATGGACACATGCCGTACTTTATATCTGAACACATCAAGAATATGTGCCTACAGTAAATGATGCGCAAAATACTTCCGTTTTCTTGGCTAACTTGACTGTCAAAAATGCATGACCGGAAGTTTTTTGGGGTCATGAATGGACAAAAAAGGTCTATATGCTTGAACCGTTCGAAAAGAAGACGAAGTATCTGCGAGCCAGAACGTCATTTCTCTAGCTCAGGTATATTCAGCCGATTTATATATATATATATATATATATATATATATATATATATATATGAGGAAAGGTGCCGTGGGTTGTCGTACGGATTTACGTTGACAACTCGGGTCTCTGCTAGGGATGGCAGCTTCAGCGATGGCTGCGTCTAAGACGTGGAGCGGCTTTCTAGGCGACACCAACCACGAAGATACTAGTGTCTACTAGCTCAGCAGGGGTGACCTCTCCGATATCGAATTTCAGTTTGTGAAAAGCCGCAAGACGAAGCAAGGAAACACCAGGGCCTAACTGTCTTCAAACATGTCGACTCAAGGAGCACCTCGAAATACCGGAGTCAGTAAGGTTTTGTTTGTACCAGAACCCACTACCGACAACCTGAGGCGACTCAACGGAAAGTCTGGCACAGTGCTCCTTGAAGCGGCGACGCCAAATCAGGTCACCGACGTTCAAGTCAACGCACGAAAACGCAACTTGCCTATTGGCGTTGGACACGAGACTGCGCTGAACGCTTTGGGCAAACTTACGGAACTTGGTGGCATGAAGGGCCGCTTGTATAACCTCTGGACAGAGGCTCTACTACTGGTGTCGTCTACGACGTTGACATATCTATGTCCAGCGCTGACTTGTCGATTCTAGAGAAGCAAGCTGTTGATGGCGTCGCAATAACTCATGTGGCTCGCCTAGGAACGTTCCGCTGCGTGGAAGTAATTTTGAAGGGCGAATAACTTCCCTCACGCGTCAAGGTGGGCCACTTTAGACACATTGTGCGACCATTTATCTTAAGGCCATTCCAATGCCACAATAGCATGAGGCAAGGACACATAAGCGCCGTGTGTGAGAACACCAGAAATATCTAGCGCTTCGCAGAGCCCCGCGCTCCAGGATTCTGTGCTGCCAATGTTATGAAATGCCCTCCTCGTTGTCTTGAGTCCCATGATGTTACCTGAAAGGACTGCCCCAAAATGGTGTAGGAAAGCGCAGTGTTGAAGTAGGAAACGAGAGATCATTGGTCTCGCCGGGAAGCTGTTGCGGCTGTTAGAGAACGATGCTGCAGACACCATCGAGCTTCAAAGATCGCCGATGCCTCTGTGAACAGGGCACCACATCTAACACCTCCTTCTCTGCCCCTTAGGCCTGGCGGAGTCGAATCTAACTATGACAAGTTCGTGCCAGCGAGCGTCAATGCTGAAGCTTGGCTCGCGATATCCGAGTTACAGCAGCCACTATGGGCGGATCCACAGTCGATGACACAGCTGAAGTAGAGCCAAAGCCACAGCTAAAGCCACAGCCGATGCCACAGCAGATGCCACAGCCAATATCACAGCCAATGCCACAGCCGGAGCCACAGTTACATCAAAGCATATGGCGCACAGCGGTAGAGTCCTCAGCGCCTAGTCTGACAAATTGCCCGAAGACCTGCAAGTGATTGCAATGATTCGGTTCCTCATGGATACCCTTCGCATACTCTTCAGCAAGCTGAACACTCTATCAGCGCTAAGTCTAGTGCAAGTGCTGGATGCTCTCAACACAGAACTTGCAAGTCTTGAGCAATCCCCACGGCTCACCCGCTGCCGCCTATTCGCACAACTACCACATGCCCTTGGGTCATCTGAGATGTCTTCAAATGCCTACCACTTGCTATAGAATTTGACTTTGGTTTCAAGACGCTTCACTCAACACACAGTGTTAACTGCCTTCCTCTTTCCTCCCTTCTATTCCCCCTTTCCCTTATCCCCACTGTAAGGTAGCACACCAGGCGCTCGCCTGCTTGGCCTCGCTGCATTCCCCCCCCCTCTCTCTCTATCTATCTCTTGAACCGTTTGTGCCAAATCGCTAAGCCACTATTATTTTTTTTTGGTACAGATTCACATCGCGTTCAGGAACGTTCTAAGAATATCTGTTGCTGTTTTTGTTTAGTTCCAGCAACAATTTCAGTTCGGTATGGTTTTCGGTTAGCATTCGGGTTTAGTTCGACACCCTGGTTAAGGCACCGGACATACAGGTACCGACACAGCACACAACTTGCTGAGCACAGTATTTATCCTGAAAAAGAAAAAAAAAAAGATTCATCGCAGACGATGTTTAGTTGACGTAAGGAAAAGGATGAATTGCCGTAAAGAGGTGAAATGCTGCTTCAACGTGCCGTTTTACGGTGCCAATGAGATAAATCTTTTCATATACGACTCCGGCCGTGTTCCTCATAACAAAAAATATCGTAATAAAATGTTGCGCGGCGTGGTGTATTTACTTCCAGATGTAGAAGAAAAGCAGGAAACGACAACAACCAGCGGTGAGTACTAGCTAGAAATCATGTAACATTTGTGACAGTTCCCTCAACAGTTGTGCTCTGTTCCCATAACTAAACTGAGGCAGGATAAAATGAATTACACAGGCTATTGCCCTAATTTATAGTTATGCAAGTGTTCACAACAAAAGATTTAGGAGTGGGAGCCCAAAGAGGAATGATTGAATTTTAGGGTACAATAGAAAGAGCGTTTCGCACAATGAGTCTGAAGCGTTTTGATAATCAAAACACATTTCCTCATGCTCAAATGACACGTACATGGTAGCGGACAAAGTCGAATACTAGTCACGCGAGAGAAGCCAAAATTACTATCCGTTATGTTGACATAACTGGGCGTTACGCGTGCTCTCTAGCCTCAAATTAGAAACTAGGGATACCAGTCCCGAAACCGTCACAGTTGGTTATTAGAGATGCCGCCATGGAAAAGTCCTTGTGAATTCTGACCACCTGGGGTTCTCTAAAGCGCACCGAAGTCCAATTATAAGAGAACTGTTGCCTTCCACGCTCCCCGAAAGTCGGCTGGCGCGGTGCGAAATCCAATCAGTGACCTCCTGTTAAGTACAGGAGCACGCCATGGTCACTGAGAAATGGCTGCGGACAGCCGTGAATGTAAGTGTCTTCAAGTTAACTGCACCTGTGTGGCGCTCTGTCATTCGCGGTTCCTTCCGATGAATGCATTCGACGCGGTTTGACCCTGCGCCAGCTCGTCCATATTAAAGTGCGCAGTAAGTGAGCGCTAAAAACAACCGCAAAGCGCTGTCACGTTCAAGGGTATACTGCGAACTACGTGCAATTCGGTCAACTCCCTGGCCTCCATACTCTGCATTTCGTTATCTTGCCGGTTGTGTACGTGAAAACGCGCAAAATACGCGGTCACGTGAGTACCTGCTGTTTTTGATAATGCATTTCAGTACGTGCACACATTCTGGCGACATTGATAAAACGTTCGCGCAACGCTTTCACAGATGACAACTGAAGACCGGCGGCGAATGCAAGACACCTTAAATGGCGGAAGTGTTTCAATAAAGCTGATGGCGTCAGTCCTTCATATAGGAACAAAACATGCAAGTAGGCTTGTAGTGGCTGAGGTGATCCAAGAGGAAAATAAGACAAGTCTCGGGAAAAGTAATTTATAAAACAGAAACAAACCAAGTCCTAGTTCGGATGCACAAAACGTTTTCGTAGGTCTCGTTTCGGCATAAGTATAGCAACAGGTATTTTGCAACTATAAAGGCGCCCTCATTTCTTTCCCAATGCCAAAGAAAATTACTTGCATAGGCGAAGTAGCTCTCCAAGTGGGCTTCACTGTTATCTTAAACCTTTGCACCTTGGTGCTATCAATGGTGTCATTCGGGAAAAGGTTGCGCAAGGTCCGAGTGGAGAAATAATAGGAAAGGTAATTATTTTAATGCGATCCTCGGCGCATGCTGACACAATTGCGAGTACGCGGAGCAGATTGCGAGAAGGTTCTTGTGCCGAAAAGTAATTATAAGGAACAATAAAGCGCGAGTAACACACTCTCGAGGGACCTTTCAAATAAATTATTTGACTGTCCGACTGAGCAACGCACTATTGATTCCCCTTCAGGGCATTGCCGGTGTTAGGAAGCTTGAGCGTGTGGGGGTTGCCTGTTTTACTTAAAAAAGAAAAACAGAAGGAGAACTGCTGAAGAATGCTTTCGTGGCTTTGATGACAGATTTCGAAGTAACATAACCTTGCTATGCCAACAGATAATCTAGTCCAGCCTAGAGCTTTTAGTTTATGATGTAGTAGGCACATTTTCAGCAAAATCAGTAATCAAGTAAAACAAGTTATAGTGCTTTTATCAAACCGATAGTCGTTTGCAGACATGCCGCTCTAGCAATGGTCTTATACAACACCATCTGCTGATAGGCTACATGTGGTCGCACATTTACTAATTAGGCGGTGATAACTCTACGTGCGAAAGGGCTTGAACCGTGCGCGAATGGTTTTATTTTATTGCAGCTCCAGCGACAACACCTATGACTACAACCGCAAGTAAGTTTCGTGAAATTCTCAGTCATGGAGGGAAGGGGAAGGGGGCATTGACGCGTGCAAAAAGGTATCTCGCGAATACACAGTGAAACCTTTTTTTTTAATACCGAAATCGATTTATTCCATGTTTCTTCGGGATGCGGACCGCAGTGCTAGCGTTTTGAACCGGATGCTTTGAAGTGTAGTAGCACTGTAACTCCGCTCAGTAAAAAAGCCCCTGCCGGAAATCAGCACTTTAACACGCGGTGCCACGCGCACGATGACCTTTTACGTTTACTGGGACCAACCTGCCTGGGCAAAGAGCGCTGCAAATTCCACCCCACCAGGTGGCGACCGCTCCATTCAACTAGTTGTTTCACGTGCTCACTAATATACCTACAAACAAGTCGGCTAGTCACAGGCTTCAGCGGAATTTTGCCGCATTCCCGTCACCAGCATCGACTGTAGAAGATTTCGCGTTATTCCAGGGTACACCCTCGAAATTCTGTAATGCTATCGCGCGAGCGTCAACCGGAATGATCGGCGCAATTGGCGAAATGGTGAAGTGCATGCGCATGCGCCTAACGCGCAGCCCAGTGCAAGTGCCCTCGGCTGCACTGTTCTGCTAGGCGCAATCAACCCCTTGCATCATCGGTCGCTTTTCTTCTTTATTCGTATGCTAGAATATATATATATATATATACCAGCTGAGGGCGTAGAGTGTAGCTAAGGATAGATGTGATGATGCGCTCTCGCTTCATCGCGTATCCTTCGTGGCACACTGTGGGTGCGTGAACTGCGCGTTGCAGCGCCGATTCTAAAAAAGCGCTGAAAAAGGCATATGACAGGCTACTGCTGTAACTAAGCGGCTACGGCTGGAATTTCATATTGCCTTAGAATTATAGAAACTTGCATTTATAACCAAGTCACGGCCAGAGTTTAAGAGTTTTTACCCGAAAGGGAAGTCTCCGAAGTAGCCGGCATGATGCAGGTAATGCTCAATATTTGCAAGCGCCTCGTTCAGCTGACAGCACTGACAGCAGCGCAATCTTTGATCACAAGGCTAGACTTCTCAAAACTGGACCTTGCTTTTGTAAACTTGCTCTGCTCCTGCGATTACATCAGACAGATCATTTGGTTTCTCACTGTCACCTTTCCATAGCGCATCGCCTGTTTCAGGCACATTCATTAACTTTCTCGAGAAGTGGCCCAATGTTTTCATATCTGTAGCGAAAGAGAATGTGTAATTAGAGTGATGACAGTAATATTTTACGCTGAGTATAAGCATCGTATCACGTCAACAAACCTAACGTTTGGAACTTAGCGTTTCTTGAGCGCTATTTCAAGAATTCCTATCTTGTATTTCATTTTTCGGGGATTCAAATTTGTTGTAAAATAACACGAACTCGCCAAACTCGCCGAATTATTGCATCAACTTTCACCGCAAGTTTTGGGGTAGCATCCCTCGTGGCAATTGACTCTCGCTCTTCCGATGCAGGGCACCGGATTACTCAATCCCATTAGCTATACGCTATCTGGCTTCGAAATTTGTTAAGTAGGTCGGCGGGTGTTCTCTCTTCGGATTACTACGATTTTTTCTAGCACTACGCTTGATAGTGACAACGGATGCGTGCTTGATAATACTCCATCGTTCACGATCCTCACAGCCACTCGTCGGGCACACATGGGCTTCACAGCTCATCACAAAACCAATTTGTCGCACGCAGGTCCTTCTATTTGCCCCGAGAGGGCGAAACAGGTCTGCGCCCAGGTAGGAAAGGACTGTGTCATGCGAAACAAGATGGCCGACTGTGTGGGTAAGCATTAATTATCTTATAGTCCTGCAGAGATCACAGCTTATTAAGGGCACTTTCGGTGTCTGTTCTGTGGCGCAGCGTCATTGCACTTCTCGCGCCAAATTAACTTTTCACCTACTCGTTTGTTTGTCGGTTTGTTTGCTTCATTTTTCATTCTCGCACAGAAAAGAAGAACCAACCGTGCAACGACATCCTGAAGCAAACTTGCCATGATATAGGCATGAAGTGCGAAGCAATCCTTGGAAAAGTGGCTGTATGCGTAGGTGAGCAACGAGACTTGAGAATAACTTTACGACTTTAAAACGAAGGTGTAATTGCGAACACAACCGGTGGCAACCTGAAAAGCAAAAGCGAAAAACGCAAAAAAATTAAAGCATGGATAATGCACCATCTTAAATCATCCCCGTCTACTCAAAGAAAGAAAAACCGCGGAGGGCTGAAAATTGAAAGCAATCTGGCAGGTGACGAAAATGATACCTTGTACGTTTCAAATGGTCCGGTCAGTTCTATCGCTTAGTTTCGTTTAAAACTGTAAAATGTGCTGCCTTAAGCACCACTTTGCGAAAAGTAAAGTTCTATTCTGCACACTTCGCCGTAACGCTCCCAGGCACAAAGTCAGCACCACAACACTCAATCGTTGCTTCCCACAAAAAATGTTTACTCGGCAATCTCTGACGGTGTTAACGACCTCAGGAGCAGGGAACTGAAGCTGAAAGAAATTCTAGGGTTTAAAGTGTAAGACCACGATATCATCATAAGGCACGCCAATATGCCGGAGCTCTGGAACAATTTTGAGTACCCGGGGTTCCTGAACGTGCCCCCAGTACACGGAACACGGGCGTTTTCACATTTCAGCCCCATCGAAATGCGGCAGCTGCGGCCGGGATTCGATCTCGCAACTTCGTGCTTAGCAGCGCAACACCATAGCCGCTAAGCCCCCGCGTCGGGTGCATTTCAAGCTGGAATTTCAATGGGCCCCGTCGTAAGTTAAAATTGGCGGCAACGAGAAACCTGACACCTCTGCGTGCGACGAGGTGCTGTCCCGTGACCCAAAACTGAGAGAACCAAATAATTCGCAGTAAACTAAGGACACAGTCTGTAATTATTTTCGGGCGCTGCGCAAAAAATCCACGCGAAGCCTGTGTGGTTCAGCGACTTACTCACGAAGGTGCGACCCTTGTGTGCCTCGTTATATAGAACTATCTTCACTTACATCAGGGCTTTGTGTTCAGTACTGGGCGATCTGTTTCCCCGCTTTGTACTCTACGTGGTGAGATTGATCATGTGGAACGCTTCATGCGGTTCCGCCCCCAGTTTGACGCGGTGTGAAAGGTGGTTTTCACAACTTGCCAAAGAAATGTCCTACATGCGCGAGTTATGAAAAAGAGGCGTTCCCTCAAGGGCCTGCGGCAATCAGGGGGAGAGTTGTACAACTGCTGAGTGTCTTCCTTCGAGACACGGGGTTGGTCAAGGAATGGTGACCCACCCTCGCTAACGATGTGTGAGGTGCTCTGGCGCAACAATTGCCAGTTAAGCATACAAGGCTAACCTCGGCTGCTGCGACACCGCCACCACTACCACCGCCATCACCGGATATGCGGGTAAAGTTACAAGCGTAGGAGCTAAATAGGCGCTTTGTAATAGCTTATCAAATATCAATGTTTGCTTTTCTGAACCACTGCTCAGTGCTTGATAGAACTAGGAGAGTTAAGGACAATCGCGCTAGCAGCTTTATTGCGATCTTTACTAATAGTGAGTACTGAATTTTTTTGTGTGTGGACTTTCTATATTTGCGTGTTTCCGGTGTGTGTGTATCTTTTATGAGGAAATTGGTAGGTTCAGTTTTTTATGTACCTCGGATTAGTGGTCACTTTATCATCGTATCTTCTCAGTTACGTAAGGTTAATAAAGAAGAAGAAAATTTTCTTAGTTATCTGAAGTCTTACGAGGCTCTGTTTGTTTTAGAAGTGTGGAACTCACTTTGTAGCAATAATCTGAGCTGAGATAGTTAAACCTCGTTGAGGAAGCAACTAAACAGAGATGCTATAACACACATCTTTTGTAAGGATTCCCGTTTTCTTCCGTGCCCTTGTTCGACCTTTCATTACTATGAATATACTAGCTCTTATCGTAGTGCTGTTTCTAGCTAAGAAATATAAAGCAGTGTGCTTATTGCTGCTTCTATCACCAAGAGGGTCATTGACCACGAGGCAACCACACGCAGTGCCTTCATCGTACCGCAGGTTTAGTGAACAAATCGAACAGAGTAGAAAAGAAACTCATTTTTTTCGTTAACCCGTTTACCAATGGAATGAAACGATATCCGGTCAACCTAATAGCCCAACTTAGCTACCAAAAGGTTGGTTGTACGCGATAGCGTCGCCGCTAATCGTCTTCAAGGTAAGCACACACGGGGCCATAGTACCGAGTTGTATCTTATCGCGATCTCAATGATGTATCGACGCTCGAGGCACTTTACAGCTGGCGCCGCTGGTGAAGTCCGGCACGGACGTGGACTACATTTGGTTCCAAAAGCAAAGAGGCCAAGTGAACGTCCCGTGACACTCACTGAACCGACTGAGTATGTTCACACACATTAGCGTCTTTGCTGAGCAGTTGCGTGCATACCATATCGTGGTGAACACCAAGCTCATCGTTCAGTTCGAAAAATACAGAGTTACACACACACACACACAAAAAAAAAGAAAACTGGCGGTCATAAATGACAAAAAAAAAAACGGCACAAGGCAGCGTTTCAAAACGATCACACAGCTGTAGCACGAACCGATACCACATACCATAGTAAAGATTATCGCTGTTTCCTACACCCTGAAAATAACTTCAAGCTATTTCATCAGGCACCGTGGACAAGTAGAACATTAAAGAAAATCTTTGCCTTGTTGCGAATGCAATTACGTGAATACGCCACGAGAAATGTTGCCGTCGTCGTCGCCGTGAGGTTCGCTATCGAGTCCAAATGCGATAAAATTATGGCCGCACGCTATATGCTGCAGGTGCGAGAGAGATGGTGGAGAGGAGAATGAAGAGAATGAGCTGAGAGAGATGGTGGCTTGGTGCGCACCGTCTTCTCGCGCATGCAAGAATTGGGCGTGGGGCAAGGGGAGGGGAGGGCGCGAACCGTGTATTCACGAACGCGCATGGAAGAGGGCGCGGCAGCTTAGCACGCGTTTTCTCTTTCCGCCCGACGGCGCGTGCCATCTATTGGTGGTAGCATGCAGTGTGTGCAAAGCCTAGACGAGCTGAGATGGCTGATGGCTTCGTCTGTGGTGTTTTTTTTCCACGCACCTAGTGCGCGTTGTAGCGAGAGGCAGCTTGAAATGAATTCGCTTACAGATGTTCTCTCTTCGTCACTCCAGCGTTGTGACACCGAGGGTCTGACGTCATCGAGCAAGACCAGTTCCTGTTTACCTCTTCGCGCACGCCACCATGCTTGTTAAATTATTTAGTAAGCGCAGCTTTACTGCAATTCATACGGCCGATAAAACTAAGAACCTTACTTCACGTAGTTATCTAATGCTCTACCATCGCTATCAATGCTTCTTTGCATTTCTGGCGAAACGGTAACTTTTCTTTTTTGAAAATAAATTTTATTCCATGCAGATCGGTGGACACAACACGATGTCATAGTGATTTGTTGCACCATCCGAAGGCGGATTCCAGAGAAAAAAAATATCTGCACAGAGAGCCTTGTTCATTAAAGAAAAGACCCAAAAATGCGAGCGACAGTCCCGATGACACGGGTAGAACGCCGTGGGACTGAGAAACACCTCCTGAATAAAATAGAGAATAAATGCAGCTATACTTAAGGTCACGAGCGATGGCAAAAGAACCACTGAAATGTATCCTTCAGCAAAAAAAAAGCATAATTCCACTTAGCGTCAATGATGCCCTTCATTAAAACGTGTGGAATGTAGCCTTCCTGCAAAACGTCACTGACAAAAGTTCACAAACCTTTTTTTGTAGTATACTGACAGACACGTAACTCAATAACTCACTACCGCATGACACTAGAAAAAGAAAACGTGCGGTACCTTTTCCTTAAATGTACCCTAAGTAAACTTAGAAATAACATTAGGCAGTGTGTAGTGCAATGCGATTAACTTTCTGTGACACTGCCCCAATATATATATATATATATATATATATATATATATATATATATATATATATATATATATATATAAACATATCGCAACCTCGTGTGTGTGGTGGGGACTCGGTAAAAGAACCGTGTTCCACGTCTCCTACTACCCTTTTGTCCCTGTATGTGTTCCAGTGAGTCTCGAGCTATTTCAAGACGCCTTCTTTCTCTAGCTCACTTCGCTTTAGATTTTCCATGATTGTGACGTTGCTTCTTAGGATTTTTTATTGCTCGCGTGTGAAAAGAGCAACCGTAACCATTATAGGGTGAGTAAATTTTGCTCGTTGCATTTTAATAGTATGAAGCTGCGTTGTCCGACACAGGCCGTTCGTATATAAGGACGCTTTCTTTTTTGCTGCGTTCAAGGTTCGCCGAGAGACCCTTCAACGAAACTTTATTTTCTCTCCTTTCTTACGTTTAATGAAGCCACCAAATCTATTTCTTTTTTTCCTCCTTTCTCGACAGATACAGACAACAAGAAGTGCAACGAAGAAATCCAGAGGAAATGCGCGAAACTCGGAAGGGTATGCCGCGAGTACAAGGACGGCGTGATGTGCGGTCGTAAGCATACTTCAACGTTTCCTTTCTCTCCCACTTAGATTTTCCGAGAGAGCCGAAAACGTGCGATGATACGCCGGGTTCGAAATGTTGGTTTTGATATAGGCAGCATCTTATAAACTTTCACAAATTGCATCACCTTATCTGTTTCTGTCAGCTCTTGCTTACTAAAATTGCGCTTTTTTTGTTAACTATAACTTGTCGGTCCCCATCACATCGGACTTCTTATGCCCATTTATTGCATAAGAGGCAGGAATAGGAGGTTATAGTGAAGCTCATTTGCAGCAAACATACTTATCTGCTCAAGACAGCTTATATATCGGGTAATTCCATATATCCAGTCACCTATGAAGAACTTATTTTGCGAAGCTTTTAATATACGCGGATATTTTTAAATCATCAGTGGATAAAAAAGAAAGCAATCATTTCCTTTACAAAATTAAAGTACGCACAAAAGTAAGTGATTTCTTGCCTGCGTATTGAACAAAAAAGATTGTCAGCGTCGCTAAGAATGGCGATTATATATGATGTCACTTCCAGGTCACTTCTGGTACACTTCCTAGCAATCTCGCGTACATGCTAGAGAAGAAAATCAGGACAAGAAAGAAACTATAAAAGATACAGTGATGCCCCTTGATGGAGCGTTTACTCTGTTCGGCTTCGTGGCACTTATAGCGTAAGCTAAGCGTTCGATAGAATGTGGGCTTTGTTTGAGAAGGTCTATTTTTTTTTTGTACATGATCATGGGTTAGTAACGTTTGTGCGTTCGCCATGCAGAAGATTTCACTTTATCCAGGTTTTTTCAGGCATGAAAATGTTGCCATTTGAAATACCTGTTCCATTCATTGCGATTAAGACTGCTTTATGTTTCTTTTTAATTATAGCAAAATCAGCCGTGACAGCTACGAAATGTAAAAGGAGCTGATTTCATGCATGCAATCAGCGTGCTTTGTTATTCTCAACTAGGGGATTACTTGATAAGTGGAGGCTTTAGATTCGAGTCATCTCAAATGTTCTTATTTGAACCTATGTTAAGCGATTAAGGCTGCCTTTTGTTTCCTTTTGATTATAGCAAAACAAGCAGCGACAACTACGAAAGGTAAAAGGAGCTGATTTCCAGCATGCAATCAACATACTTTGTTATTCTCAACTAGGAGATTACTTGCTAAGAGAATGCTTTAGCTCGAAATCAACTCGAAATCCTTTGTTCAAACCTATGTAAGACGCAAAAATGTTTTCTAAGACGAACACCAGATTGATCTGAATTAAATTTGCTGTATTTAAGGAAGGAAGTTACATTCTAGCAACGTTAGGAAACCAAGTTATAATTTAGGACAGATATTGTTGCCTAAGCATAGTGAAATATCGGTAAGCTTCAAACATGAAGTTTATAGATTCGCAACTTTGTCAAAAAAAAAAGAAAACAAGTATCGCGGTTCTGTCAACTGGAATTCTTTTAGCATTTGAAGCACACAAATGCGATATATGAATTTGCTGCTTACGTTACAGCGTTTAAGAGTTTTTAGCAGTGGTCCCACTCACAAATTTTGTAGCGTATTTCAGAACAGAATAACATAGCCCAATATCGTATGTTTTAAATTTATTATCACGTGCAGATGAGAGCATTATTATATTGTTTTCATTTCTCACTTGCAGAACTGTAAAGCTAATACCTGCTTCTTTCTTCAATTCTGCGATCTTAAGGAATGTTTGAAAAAAGAACGCCAACAAATTGACAGGCCAGATTAAAAATCTTCTTTCAAGAGTAACTATATTTCAACAATTTGTTTTCTACAGAACAAACCTAATCTAATTCGATGCTGTGGTTTCCGAGAAAAATACAATAACTCCCTTTCACACGTACATAGACAGAAGTCCCAAGCTAAAGCTTGCTATAAAGGTACTCGTATTTATGTAATCTGGTGTCACCCTGAAACGACTGAGCGACTCTGCAGCGTTAATTCTATATTCGTGCCGACAGTGTAATGACATATCTGTTAATTGCAATTGCAGCAGAAGCTCTGGTAACGTGAAATTTGTTTTCTTCTCTCGAGCTGTTATGGAACATGTAATATCCTGGGGAAAACCGACGCCAAGGCTATGCTCTTGGATTCACTATATTGACTTACGCTTCACTAAGGCATTGATTCGGGCTAAATTGCCTGTCATACTGGGTATTCCAATAGTGCTAAACAGATAGCGGCAGGCAAGAAGCGACAACACACGACGCGACTGTCCCTTTCTTTATGCTTGCAATTGGGGTGGAGGGAAGAAGGGAAAGGTTGCATCACATAATACCGACCCCGCGAGTAAGCCTCTTCGACAAGGTGTGCAATCACAGTGGAGCGTGTGTCACCTTCAGGCTATGTCTCGTCACGTGTTTGCACTTTCTTATAGTGAGCTGTTAAAATATTGTGCGCAGTAGTGCCCAAGTGAGATTCAAGTGGCCGGTTCCTGCTATTGTTCCCATAGTATTTACACGGACGCTCGAATCACGAAACCACCCGTAGGCGTCGCCACTGCTGCAGTTGTCTTTACTCTCCCGCACGACGGCGAATGGGCGACTCGCCTGCAGAGAATTGGAGGGATTCCAGAAGCGCGAAGTTTGTGTGGCTGCAACGAAGCGTGAGCTACACTCAATCGCCTCGGTCACGGCGCCATGGGACGCGTTGTGGCTTCCGCTGCTGGCATGAGCATCGCGCCCACACGACTGTGAGCACGCTATATGCCCACGCCACCCATGCGTAACTATACTCGCGGACATCTTTATTCCGGCCTGAAGTGAAAGTTTCGGGGGTGAAGCTTCTGCGCATGTGTTACCGCACTGAGTAGCCCGAAAGCGTTTGGCAGCGCTTTTTGTGCTTCTCTTAACACACGCTATAACGACGCAGCTTCCGGGGTGAGACGGTTTCGCGTTTACTCAGGCGCGGAAAGGGGAAAAACCCCCCAAAATAGGTCAACCTCAACCCTCAGTGATGTGTTTTGTCGCATTCAGCTGTTGCAAATGAGCTGCTGATGTTTTCTCCTTCCCAATCTCAACCAACGCGGACGCAAGTGCGCGACTGCTTTGAGGAGCCATCTCGCTGGTGCGCACTTCGCCTCCGCAGACGCGTCCCCTCATTGCCGCACAATGTTTTCCGCAACAATGTAATATTCCCACGGAGCTTCTGAGTGTATGCACTGCTTTTGGCCTCAAGGGTAGTAAACATGAAGCCAACGTCATCTGATATTTATATTGGCGCTAATAGCGATGGTTCCCCGTCAGTCGCATCTCGAATAAACGTGCGCAGGCTCGTTAGTACAGCACGAGAAGAAGTTGAGAATGCAAAGGAAAATGTCTTGGTGTCTGGCTTCTCGCGCCAGCTCATAGTTTTCTTACAGCCTCTAACGCCACTGGTCATGCTTCTCACCGCGCCAGTGTTGCGAGAGGCCTGGTGGCTGCCAGGGTGCTGCTTCTTCTACCCAACATGGAGCTACCTGGCGTACTGCGCCACGGCCACAGGTCGCTATACGTATATATTTAGAACAACGCCCGAAAAATTCAATCCTACTAGTAAACTTTGCTAGAGCTTTCAATGCTTCATTTTTGTGGCGGAAATGCCAAAACTGTCACGCGCAAGCGCACATGCCCCTTCTGTGAAATCGGCGAGACTAAGTCGGGGGCCACCGTGCTGGAAGAAAAAGCGAGCGCCGGAAGATGGTGTACTATGCCCGGGCAGCTGGACGAGGCCAGAGGAACTGATGGTGGTCCGAAACGATTCTCATGTGCAAATCGATCGTTCGACCTGCATATAGAATCGAAAGACCAATCGAACCATCTAGTAGCTGGTTCCCTCCAAAGTTTCTCTCAGGATAGTTGGCACTCGATGAGAGAGCAGTCACACCTGGTAAAGCGAATGATCAGAGGCATTGGGGTCGAAACGTCCTCAACCTATTCTCGAACTTTCAATGGGCGTACGGGAGGCCTTCTGGGTTGAGGCATCCCGCTACGATGAGAGTGCCAAGTGGGCCACTTTTGTTAAACAGAACAGGCGCTGTGGGATGAACCGAACGCCGAAGCAACTGGACCCGAAAATGGATGGTACTCTAGCGTCGCGCCTATCCCCGGCCGTCGCCGGCAGAAACGATCAAAATGTGGGGGCGCTAAGCCGCGACGAGTGGGAGGGCCGCAGCGGTGGGCGTTGAAGGTGTCGGCCGTGAGCCCGCCTGGAGCCGCTGCTGGTGCAGATCTTGGTGGTAGTACCAGAGACTCAAGTGAGAACCTTGAGGACTGAAGTGGAGAAGGGTTCCAGGTGAACAGCAGTTGAACATGGGTCAGTAGGTCCTTAGGGAAAGGAGAAATCTTTTAAGAAGCGGGCGCGTTTGTGCAGCTCAGTCTGTGAATCTGAGACTCGGCAACCAAATGGGCAACCAAAAGGGAATCGGTTTAACAGTCCCGAACCCGGCTACGGAGATCGTTCCTGCGGGGCCCATTGCGCCCACGCAAACCAGCTCGGAGACGCCGACGGGAGCCCCGGGAAATGTTTTGTTTTCTTTGTAAGGAGATCAAGTCCCTTGAATGGGTTCACCCCGAGAGAGGGACGGTGGCTCTGTGGAGCAGTGTGGCCCTTGCGCTGTGACCGATGCACTCCTGTCGACCCTTGAAAATCCGGGTGAGGGAGTGTGATTTTTGTGCAGGACCGTACCCACATCCACAGCAGGTCTCCAAGGTGAACAGCCTCTAGTCGATAGACCAATGTAGGTGAGGGAAGTCCCTCACTTTTGCACAGGGGTCAGGGCCTCAGTCAGGCGCATGCTAACGTCTTTAGTTCTGACTCTTCTGATTTTCTGTAAGCAAACTGGAAAACTTGTGAATAAAAAAAAGTCGGCAAAACGGATCCGTAACCTTGGGAAAGGAGTGGCTTAGAGGGCTGAGCTGGTCGGGCTTGGGTCCAAAGCAGGAACGGCACTGCACCAGGACTGGGCGAGGCTCGCCGCCGTAGAAAGCGGTGCGGTCGAGCCAGGACCGGCACTGGAACCTTCCTGGGAAAGCCACAGCTGCACATTTTCCGTGGGCTTCCCGTCTGAGGTTCTTATTTCGGCCGGCAGAAAATAGAAAACTCAGAAGTGGCACGGACCGGGGGAATCCGACTGTCTAATTAAAACAAAGCATCGCGAGGGCCGTTGACGGTGCTGACGCAATGTGATTTCTGCCCAGTGCTCTGAATGTCAACGTGGTCAAATAAAAAAAAGCGTGGGTAATCCGCGGGAGTAACTATGACACTCTTGTTATCCCCTATTTCGTCGAAAGACGTCTCAAGTGTATTCATTCTGTCGAGGGGCCTGCAGGGGCTGCCGCTCGGAAATACAAGTCGACAAATACAACATCGGTCCTTCTGCCTCATCAGAAGACAAGGCTCTCCACCATGTGGTGGGGAGAAACAATAGCCAAATGCCTCGTCATCTAATTAGTGACGCGCATGAATGGCTTAACGATATTCCCACTGTGCCTATCTGCTGTATAGCGAAACCACAACCAAGAAAACGGGCTTGGAAGAATCAGAGGGGAAAGAACACACTGCTGAGCTTGACTCTAGCCTGACACTCTGGGTACAGAACAGCGCCGGGGAACGTACGGAGGAGGCGTGACGGAGGAGGGAAGGAGGAAAGAGGCGCAGCGTTGCGGAGGAGGAGGCTAGGCGGAGGCAAGCAGGGTGTGTAAGGGAAGACGGCTTAGCTTAGAAACTCCGGAACTGCGCCCAAATGCTTGGCGTCACCCGCGTTCACCAAGTGCAACATCGCTATAATTCCTATAAGGCGCCAGACAAGCAAGAAGACACCCTGTAACCAAAGCGCTCGCCCTTTTTTTTTTATTCGAAGGCGGTGCTGAAGAGTTATTTCCGTTTCACCGTTGCTTGGCGAGAAAGGACGCAAAACGTCTGCTTAATTTGCGGGTTGGGTGTAGCGTAATTGATGTGAGTCACTCAGTAAGCTACAGTGAGGTACATATCCCAGATACATATTATAGTTCAATTAAGAGCTAGCGATGCAATACAGTTCTTGTACGCGTACAAGTTCCTTGGGTTGCGCTATCGCTGACGCTTGCTCATTGTCGAATAGCTTATATGACAGCGTGCAATGTTGAGTACTCACTGCGATGCCAGCATTGTACGTTGCTCACACTCACGCCTTCCTGCCCCATGACTAATATGCCATTTTTTCAGCGCCCGCCATGTGTAACGACAAGATGACAAAGCTTTGCGATAGCAAGAACCAGGACTGCGTGTTAACAAAGGGAATGCCCAATTGCGTAGGTAAGCGAGATCTGCCTGTTACATTTGCATGAGTGGTTACAGATCTTGTGTTACCAATGACAGAAATTACCCACCGTGGTGGATTTAACGCCTATGGCGTTGCACGGATGAGGACGAGGTCAGAGGTTTGTTTGCCGACCCCGAAATCATAAAGAAAAAAAAATAACTTCGGATGCCGTTTAGTATTGCAAGTCAAGGAACATCAGCGGTAGTCGAAACTAATCTACTAAGACGTCTCTTATAATGCGCTGCGAAGTTTTGAGCCAGTAAACCTAATTGTCTAATTTTCTAAATGAGAAAAAATGCGATAAAAAAAAGATAACCACGACTATAGAGATGGGCCGAAGGAATTTTGATATCATATTAGTCATGACAAGATATTTTATCATTTCAGTTATGCGCTCCTGGCCCTGTATTTAGAAAAAATATTCTTACGCCATATTGTTCGGAATAGCAAATGCTACCCAATTGTGATGCTTTTCATTTTACCAGTGATGGCTACCGTTCAATATCAACGGACACTTATGAATGAAAAGCTTTGTGAATTGGGGCCCTGTGTGTTTTCTTTACTTATTTGCGGTCAGCTTTCGAATTTGTTCATTCGCTACCTGGAACAATGTATAAATCAGCAGTGCAGAAAAATTGAAGGTAAAATCATTTGCGAGTGCAAGTTCTGCGAGTGCTCACGTTTACAGTATTTACATGCTGTCCACTTGTCGCGGATATTATATTCTGGAGGAGTTCCACCGCCTAGGGCTCCCATGTTCACGACAGGAAGACATCCTCTTCCCCTGTCGTAATCAGCTACCAGCCTTCCTAATTGTCGTCGAGTACCTCGACTCGCCGGCGCTCTCGGCGAGACAATAGGAAATTTCTACAAAGACGGATAGCCTAACGGCCATCCCACCACCTCCAGCCTACTCCTCCGGTCGAACCCACGGCCCTCTGATGCTGCTGGGATGACCCTCTACTCTTGTATCTTCTACCCTCTCTCTCCTTTACTCCCATCTCCGCCACCCTGCTGGCGCTGAGCCGTGCTCCCGCACGGGTTGCAGAAGATAGCGCTAGCCTTTCCTCCTTCCCCACAAGAACCACTTCTCTCTCATTTTCTGTGCGTTTAACATTGTTAAAACAATCTCAATACAAGTAATTCAAAATATTCTGCATAGTCACAGCGTCTCCCGTGCCCGCGGCATTTTGTTTCTCAGGTTTAAAAAACACGCACCTACTTTTACGCCTTTTTGCTATGGCCCTTCGCCCTTTCTTGCTTCCTTTTCTTTTGCACATGCTTCGTAAATATTTTTTCAGTAATAAGGCATTATAGATCAATTCCACGTCGGAATGTTAAGATGTAGATATCAGGTCGCATGCAAAACTAGAATACCTTTTTGAAGCACTCAATGGCTTGTTTCGTATCTAGCTTGAAATAATTAGCGCACGTAAGATACATTGCCCATATGCAGCCATTTATTGCCGTTCAAATTTATTTACTTTTATTTATTTGAAATGTTCATAGGACCTGTGCGGCAGATTTGGTGATGGAACACCGCAGAAGCCGCAGACAAATGAATGACCGTATAGAAAAGACATCACCAGTAAGACACAGGAGTATTCTAAAACTTAAAAAACAAGAAGACATACCTATCCAGACAGAACGACAACATGAGCCTTTGGCACAAGAGAACCAGAATCACACTATAATATAATCACACTGTTAATGCAGGAATAAGCCAGCGATAGCACCAATGGAATCACAGCTCTGATATACCTTAGAAGCAACCAGCAGGAATGAAACGAGAAGTACATCTTATAGAAAGCACTGTACCCCCTGAAATAATGCACAAATCAATAAAACTCTAGAAACAATTTTAAAATGGCGATGTGGAGCACGGTATGTAGCCAAACATTTTTTTGAAATGTTAGCTCAAGAATGCGTGTTGGAAGATCAATGGATGCTCGCCTGTTGGCCTCAATAATAGCAATATCGGCATCGCCGCTGCTCAAGCGCACAATATAATTTTTGTGTTATTATTCTTTATAAGTGCTCCGAAGAAAGCTCTACGCAGTCGACATTCGCATTTGCACAGTGGGAAATATTAATGTGCAAACCGCAAGCGAACGGCACACGACAATGTTGACGAGAGAGGAAGAAGGGGTGTGAGCTAAAACTCCTAAAAATTTCCTGCGCTAGAACACTTCTTACGGAGAAGCTGCCAGTGGATTGTGATGTCCGAATTAAGTGTCGTTAGCAAGGACAACTGGCTAGCGGCTAACCGGTCTCACGAATAAAAAGGTTCACGTATTCCGCATGTCACTGTTTTGCCTGTGGTGTGCCTGCATGAGAGCTGATGGTCAAGTATTAGTGTAGAGCATGCGATTAATAAAGCTATCGGGGTACGTGATGGAACTCGTGCAACTGTGATGAAAATTTTATAACACGACGTGTGCCTACGAGGAGTTTAGAGGTAAACCATTATGAGATAAATATTTACCGAACAGACTTTGAGCGATTTTATAAGGATCAGATAATTTTTTTTACCGACTTTTCAACATGCTGAGGGCACTGACATGTATCGAAGAAGCATGCGAAGAAATACGCAATTCGATAGATAGGTTCTGATTCCGTCTAATTTAGCTCAACATACTTGCGCAAGAAACAAAAAGAAGTACATCTTCAGGTGTGTTTCAACACTGGGCTGCATTGAATTCAATCTACGTTGCCTGCCAAGAAGACAGGGCAAGACCAAGGGGCCAAAGAACATAACACCGCTAATAGACGGATGGATGAATGGATGGATGCTATGAGCGTCACCTTTGAAACGAGGCCCGTGGTTTGCACCGCCAACCTCTTTTTCTTATTTTGCCTAATGTACTACCTATGTTTTAAAAAAAATTACGAGTATCCAACTTGCTGAACCATTATTGGAACTTTTTTGCAGGTCTTTTGTAGGCCTCCCTTATTTGGGGTCTCCCTATTTTCTTCCACCAAATAGACATCTACACGCTCGGGCGCAACCTTGCTTCGACAAGGAAAAAAGGCTAGATGCAGCATGCATTGCTCGCGATCTACCGAAAACCACAACGTATCTTAGATTAAGCGCACGAGAAAGTGGGACCAGTTTTCGTTATACGCTCAGGCGACCTTCCTGGCGAGTTTCTCAACACTCTGCCCAGCCGCCATCTTGTTTGGACAGCAAATTAGTTACACCGTTTTTAGCTTCGATGCTGTTCTTCGCGAAGCTGTTTTTTTTTTATGCCGGCTTCATCAAAATTGGAACCCGACTTTAGATGGCCGCTTAGTTGTCTGTATAGCACGATAGGGCGGGTATTCACACATACCCTTGCTCGACACGCCCTTCTGTCTACATGATATTTCGCTATATGGTAATAATCAGAGCGGTCGCTAGCTACAGCTGCCGTTGTCGTATCCAGGAATTAAATAAAATTTATCTTAAATTATCGGCCGAATTCCAACAAGCTTCAGTATGCGACGTCAAGAGGGCGCTTCCTTCTAATACCATGCGCATTCTTGGTATTTGTTCGTGATTACCCTGCAGATGTGGTTTGGTGCTGACCAAAAGACGACTGTAACGCTGCCGGGAAGCTACGACGAGGATTGGAAAGAAGCACCATTTTGACGTTGCTAACTGAAAGATGCTGAAATTCGGCTACCCTCTTGAAGTGCCACCGATACAAATAGAGCCCATTGAATTACGTTGGCGCATTGCGGCGAAGTTCGACATATGACCGAAGGGTCGGCATGTAGGTTTCTTACGCATGTAGGGGTATCGCATACCCCGCATCAAGGCAGCACTTCCAGCCTTTCGGGAAACTTAAGTACGGGCTGATGTAGTGCCGCCGATGTTCCCCGCCTACTTCTTTTCACGCAGCCCACTTCATTACAGAGCTATTCTCTAAGCGTCCATGATTTCTCGAGTGTATACACCTGTTTAAAATAATTTAAAAAATGTCGTTGAAATCCTAATGGAGCATGACGTTTAGTCCCTAAATTAACAGTTCATTTGATAAGATTGAATGACAAGGCCAATGTCGGCTAAGTAAAACGAACGGGGTGAGTTCACAAGTTATCACAAAATTGCAACAAGACGCACTTGAAGAAAAAAGCGCTACGAAGACGCGGACTAAAAGAGGAACATGTACGACGAGCATGTTCCTCTTTTAGTCCGCGTCTTTGTAGCGCTCTTTTCTTCAAGTATGCAAAACCAACTCGCCCACATCAAGCTTCTGCGGCAACAAAACGGCCTAATGAGACAGTTTGAAGCGCTGACACTGGAAAATAACAGCTACGAAAATTTCAGCGCCTGTGCTGTGTCTTTCTCGGCTGTTCGTGTGTGTCTTCCTGTGCGCTTATTTTCCGTCAATCTGCAATGCGCCATTAGCCCATATGCAAGTGTCGTTAAACTATGAAAATTCCAAACTTTTATGGCAGTGTTTTCGAAGTTGTCGGGAATCACCGACATCATGCTCGGGTGATATGCCTTCGAGCATGCGTCATCCGCCGGCTTCAGGATCGTGGAACGTACACTCACGTGACATCACCGAAGCTGCACCCATAGAGCACGCTGCTTGAAGCTTTAGGAAACACCCGCAGAACAGCTCAAACGGCAAAGTGTTGCGTACTGCCGTGGGACACGCACGTGTTAAAGGCGGGGACCCCTTCAGGGTCAAAGGATAAAGTTCACTTGCGCATGTAGTGCTTTCTTTAACATGTTCTGGCAATTCGTTTTAGGGTTAATAAATTATTGTTCATTTTGTGCGCCGCCTTTTTTCTGCTCGTGAGGGGTTTCTCACGGACTCTGCGACAAAGCAACCGGTTTCACAGTGCTCGGACCTGAGTTACCGTTTGTTGTACAGCTGTGCTCCTTGCCGCCTGCACGCAATGATCACTCTCTTCCTCTTTTTTTATACTCCCCCTTTCACGTACCGCCAGCACGTAGGGTATAAAACTGGACAATCGTCTGGCTCACCTCCATGCCTTTCTCACCTTGTTTTGTCTTCCTCTAAATAACAGTCAATGTTCCATCACAACACGATGGATGTTTACAACAGGCTTACGGCCGATATACCTTTACAAAGAAAGAACGTTTCCGTTTAAAAAATAATGTTGCGTTTGTTCATGAACATTAAAGGTGAATGTAAGGTCTGAACCTTCATTCGTATTTGATTTCTAACTTCTTGTTGCTAGACGGATCTCAGTGCCCCATTCGTTCGTCTTCTTGACGAAACTCAAATTAATCAGTCTTATTCAGCATCGGCCTATAAGTGACTAACGTGTCGCTTTTTTTTCTTTCAACAGAACGGGATCCCCGAAAATGCAACGCCCAGATGATAAGGGTGTGCGCTCGTGAAGGGATGGAGTGCGAGGTTATCGACGGTATCTCTGTGTGTACGGGTAAGGCGCTGATAATTTTAAGTCTTGATTATAGAAACACAGTGTTCAGCTGTAGCGCCGTGCTATTTGTCGCTGTTGTCAGTACATTTTTGCGTGTTTACTCTTTTTTTCTGTGTTTGCTACAGTCATGCTTTTCTTGTATTTGGTGCAGTGTCATGTATTTGCTCTTCCAGTTTACTTCTTACCTTTCTCACGTTTCTCTGCGTCCATCATATTATAACAGTCCTCCCCTCTACTTTTACCTTCACTTGCATCTTTCTCGCGGCTTCTGGAGAGTTCACGTATCCATTGAGAAGCTGTTGTTGTTGTTCCTCAATGACTTAGCCGATGGCTACGGTGGACGTGGATCTCCAGCTCCTGCATTCTCTTTCCCTTTTTACTACAACAAAACTGCTACTACGTTGCAGCATTTTATTTACCTTATACGGTAGCCTGCATAACCATTAGTAAGCTATATTTCGGAGTAGCTACCTAAACCTTCGACAGCCTTAGGGACGCATGGAAGGCCCAGAGATGTTCCCTAAAGATTGCTGCGTTGCAGACAACAGCTCATTTCTTCAGGTATTGTTTAAAAAATTTATTCCAGGCAGATCTATACATTGGAAACATTGCCACTTGGTGGCAAATTTGGGAGATCAGCACGTTAAAAAAAAAAAAAAAACTTCAAGTCACTGCATCAAGCGAGCAAAAAAATATAAATTCATAGACAACACGTACCACTCCTTTTTATTCTTGGTCTGGAAAGAAAAGTAATTTCTAAAGTGTATTCAGTAATACAGTAAAGCTTAAAAGTGTAATATTTGCTTTCTTTTTTTCCTTTCAAAATAGTTCGAAGCGCAACAAAATGCGACGAGGAGTTAAGGAAGAAATGTGGCAAAATTGGGAAAGCGTGCGACGATGGAGACAACTTCGTCCTCTGCAGAGGTAGTATCGCAAGACACCCACTACATTGTCGCCATAATCTTAGTTTTTGTGGTAACAACTCTCGTCTCTTGAGTTTAGCGATTGAACTCCATAGCCCGGCGACCCACCTGTGTGTGTGGTATTTTTTTTCAATAAGTATTAAGGCAACTTATCTTTGAGCATTGAAAAACTTTACGGCACTTGTTGAGCTGCTTAGCAGCAAGAAGACGCTTAAACGAAGTATTCGAAACTGCAAAGTTTTGTCAAAGACAGACAAAAATGAAATAGTGGATGGTTGTCTCTTTCATCGCTCCTCTGTGGAAGTTTTTTTTCGAAAGAATATTTAAGGAGAGCTTGGTGCGTATGTGTGGCGACAGCCACTGCTCTTTGTTAACATTAACATAAGTGTTTTGCTCATAATTTTCATAAGGAAAACTACGAGTGGGAGAAAGACACAGGGGCATTCGGCTAACAAGCCTTCGCGTACAACAATAGAAACATTCTCAGAACACGAATGTTCGCATAATAGAAACCTTGTTGAAATGAGGTCGTACGAGTTACTCCTTAATATTGCACTTATCTGCGAGCCATATAGGCGGACCCGGTGTGCGATCTACGGGGTGGTGGTGGCGGTAGAAACATTTATTGCCAATGATAAGAATGGTGGGGGCGAAGCTCTTTACATGGCACTTGGGTGCTCCCTTACTGTGAGGGGGCACCCTTACAAAGCGAAGGAGAGCCTTTGGAGCGCAATCCTTCTTATAGCACTGGAGATGATCTGGCACTGGTCTTGAGCGGAAGTGAAGGTCAGAAGAGTCTCCCAGTAAGGCTCCGCCATGGCACGTGATGGAGGATGAGGGAAGGTGGGGCATGTGAGGAGGGTGTATAGGAAGTCTCCTGGTTTGCCGCAAAGTTTGCATGTTGAGGGGAATTGGTCTGGGCATCGGGCATGTAGTAGTATGGGGTATGGAGCAGTCCGAGTTCGTAGTCGTCGCCAGTGTGTGGCCTGCTCTATGGTGAAGAATGGGGCTGGGGGTGTGCATTCCCTCCTTTTGTCCCGGTAGTACGAGAGAATATCACGGAAGGAAAGCAGGTCCTCCCCGGCTCGTAGAGGGGGCTCGTCTCCTACCTACTGCCCGGAATGTGAGACCTCGGCAAGGAGTGAGCCTCCTCGTTGCCAGGGAGGCCAGCATGTGCTGGCGTCCAGATTAGGGTTATGCGGTGCCGGGGCTGGCAGAAGCGTAGTAAGCGCGCAGCGGCGCAGGATATGTAGCTATTGGCATAGTTGAGAATGACGTATTTGGAGTCAGTGATAATTTTGGTGGCAGATGTAGATATGAGAGCAAGTGCGATGGCTGCCTCTTCTGCTTCTGTGGTGGAACTGGTGATAATTGAGGTGGAGGTTAGAAGCTTTGCTTGATTGTCGGCTACCGCCAGGGCCATACGGGGGCCTGACGTATATTCCGCTGCGTCCACGTCATCATGGTCATCGCCATACTGTTTGTGTGGGGCCCGAGCCCTTGCTATTCTGCGGTTCCCGTCTCGTTCAGGTTAGAGCGGAGATTAGGAAAAATGGGGACCCCCTCGGTAGGATGTGTAATTGGGGTTAGGTTTATTTAGGATAACAGAGTGCGGCCAGCCTCTGAGTTAGACAGAAGGATATTTGTGCCATAAATATGGCTTCTCTGAGTTCCTCAAAGGTGTTGTGGGCACCGAGTTTGAGGAGTCGGTCATTGGATGTGCTGGGAGGAAGGCGTAGAGCTGCTTTCGTGCAACTCCGTAGGAGCGCGTTTACCCGATCTCTCTCCTTCTGTCGAAGTTGTAGGTATGGAAGAGCATATGCAGTGCGGCTTATCATGTAAGCCTGGGTGAGGCGAAGCTTGTGTCCCTCGCGTAAGCAAGCCCGGCGGTTGGCTATGCGGCAAATCAGTTGGGCGGTCTGATGAGCGTGTGTTTGGAGAGTCTTTACGATTTCTCCTTGCGCGCCACGAGAGTGGAGAACTAGCCCTAGCACTCGGATTTGGGATAAAAGTACAATGGGATGGGCACCTAGCGTAAGGATGATGGGAGGAACGACTGAATCATGTTGCTTGTGGCGGTAGAGTAAGAGCTCCGATTTTGAGGGCGAGCAAGTCAGGCCACGCTCCCGTACATATGCGTCGATGGTGGTTAATGCCAATTGTAGGTGTTGTTCTATTTCGGCGTCACTGCCTCGGTTTGTCCAAACAGTGATGTCGTCGGCGTAGAGGCTGAAATGGATGTCGGGATTTTGAGCTAGTTGGGGTAGGTGAAAGAGTGCTATATTGAATAATATAGGGGAAAGGACGGCTCCCTGGGGCGTACCTCATGCCCCCAGTGTGTAACCTGGGAGGCTGTGGTAGTTGAAAGGAAATGTGGCTGTGCGGTGGCTGAGGAAGTCTCGGATGTAGTTGTACATCCTGCCGCCGACTCCCAAGATTGTAAGGTTTTGTAGAATAGCTGAGTGTGTAACGTGATCAAATGCCTTAGTAAAATCAACACCTAGGATAGCTTTGGTGTCGTTGGTTTGGGAATCTAGAATGTGATGTTTTAACTGTAGGAAGACGTCCTGTGTGGAAAGCACAGGACGAAATCCAAACATGCAGGTGGGCCCTCAGATCATTGCTTTCTAGGTACCAGCAGAGCCTAGTCTGGAGTACATGTTCCATCAGTTTGCCGATAGAAGAGGTCAGAGAGACGGGTATGAGGTTAGAGGTGAGCAGAGGTTTCCTAGGTCTATGTATGAAAACAACTTTGGCCTCTTTCCATTGCGGTGGGAGGGTTCCCCTTTGCCAGCACCCGTTACAGTATTCGGTAAGGGCCGCAATGGATTCGGCGTCCAGATTCCGGAGTGCCTTGTTATGTACCCCGTCTGGGCTGGGGGCTGAGGATGTGTTAAGTCTCTGGAGTTCGGCTTGAACTTCTGTTTCTGTAATGCGCTGGTCGAGGAGGTCGTTAGGGGTGCCTGCATAGTCGGGGTGTGTTAAAGGAGGGTGTGTGGGGAATCTATGGTGAGTGCAGCCGAATGGCCGGTTTCGTGCGAAGTCTAGGCTCCAGCAACGGCTTATGCACGTGCGCGTATTTCGACGTCTGCATACTGCATTAGCGAACGAGAAAAAAGAAAGCTGAATTGTTTGCCTATCAAACGACATGATTAGTCTGTCGTACGTCGGAGATAGTTGTGCGCTTGCGCTCGCTCCGGTTGTGCGTATTGAGGAAGCCGTGGTGTAGTTTTATTAAGCTCTCCAACGATTAAACGCATTTCCCATCCAAATTTGATGAAGAGGTAAATTTTGTCCTTTTTTAGCATGCTGAGGGTTGACAACATAGACATATATTCCCCTGCATGCTAGTGTAGAAGGGAGGACGAGAGAGAGAGAGAGAGAGAGAGAGGCCCTGAAGGAGAGAAATTGAAGAGACTCAATAATTTAAATAATGGGCATTCGAGTCTGGCTGAGATTTTAAGAAATTTAAGTGGCAGACACAAAAGTCAAGTTATTGGACAGCAGTTGTACAGCTGTTGTGTACATAATTCTTTTATGCCGAACTGTGCCTTTGCTCTCCTGTCTGTAGAGCTCAACTTACTTTATACAGTCCACAGAGCCCTAGCCCAGCATTTGCGTAGGTTCTTTGTGATTCCGCCACGCTCTTTGTGATGTCAAATAAATTTGGTTTCATTTGACAAGGCAAGGAGATAAACAAAAATCCAGAGGCCTGATGTTTGGATTTGACAGACAATGACAGTTGATTGAGGTTGCCGGTCGTGAGGAGCATCGTGGATGCGCCCTTCACCCCTGCATGCATGAACATGTAGGTCGCGGTCTTCGCGAGACTCTCGGTCAGTGAACCCATCTCGCGTTGCGTGTTCTGCTGCAATACCAGCTCCGCAACCCGCACTGCATCAGAGTCCGTGACACTATTATTTTTGTGAGGCAAAAAGCTTGACTGGCGAATGTTGATCCGCTGGTGATGTCTTTGACTCTGACACGCAGCGCTGCGCTTTTCTGACTGCGATGCACTTCAGTTGGTGAAATGTCACAGAAAAAACAAAAAACATAAAAAGAGCAGCAGTTTCATACGGTAGTTCATTTTGCGATTCCTTGAAGATAGAGAGAAAAGGCAAAGACGGAAATCAAGGGGCCAGTGATCATTAGAGGACCCCAGAACCCACTAAATTAAGACCAATTAAAACCTGGTAGCCTGCTCAGCCAAGCGTTACTGTATACTGAACGTATACTGAACGCGATAGCGCATATTTTTCTAAGTTCAGTGAGAAACGTGTTAGTGTGTGTATGTAACTTGTAAACTGTACTTACACTGCTCAGAAAAGACATATATCGACCCGCTCCGAACGCAAGCACATTTGACTGTGCACTCGACTGTGCATAGCGCAAAGCAACCTTGAGATGACTGCGCCCTCGTGCGTAGGAAACACTCCCCACCAGATAATCCGGTGGAAGAACGTCTGCCCCATCAAACTGTAGCTGCCATACCCACGTATTGTCCCCAGGAACCCACACCGACCCGCTTCGAACGCAAGCACAGCTGACCAGGCAGCATTGTGGCGGATGTCTCCACCACTTTTTCGACTGTGCATAGCGCAAAGCGACTTTGAGATTACTGCACAATAGTGCAAAAGGAACAATCGCCGCAAGGCAATCCGGTGCAAGAACGTCTGCCCCGCCAGACTGTAGTTGTCATACCGAAGTAATCTTCTCAGGAACCGCCTAGGTATGGTAATTTATCCCGGTAACAAAAAAGTTCGCAGGCGATTCAACCTCCAGCTGATGTTGATCAAAGGCAATGTCTTCCCGAGCGATGTAGGGGTGACATTTGGGCGCAGTCAGTGCATATAAGGCACTATTGCATCATCCCTCGCACGCGGAGAAAAGGAGCAGCGTGGGACCGCCTATTTGTTATTTTTTTTTACAAAGGAGGTATTCTGTAAGAGTCCACCTAGTGGACAGGTTCATTACATCTACTGCTGAAGTGCTGAAGGGCTGATTGGCTGTGGCGCCTTGTTACTGCGGACGCACAGCCCAGCTTAGCCAATTAGAACTTCAGCAGCAGATGAAATCGACATGTCCATTAGGTGGGCTTTTACGGAATACTTCCCCTGCGCTACCTTAGGGATTACACTTGCGGACTGCACATGCCGAAGAGAGCGGTCCACATGATTTACTCTGGACTTTCGCCTGGATCAGATATAGTGCAGTCGAAATATAGAAAGTGTCGAGAAAACGCACACCCGCGATACGGAAAAAAATGCGGGTATTTCTCCCAGAAAGGCATTGTCTTTAAAAATAACACGACTCCTCTAATACGGGACACCGCGTTTAGGTGCAATCCAGTTTGCAATATATACAACTGTGCTTGCAGCAGAACGATTCAACATGGTCTCTTGCTTTATCGAGTTGGAGATACGTTTTCATAAATGATATAAAGCTGCGTTTGCCTGTCACAGAAAAATATCCTCCACTTATATAGGGAACCTCGCTAACATCGTGCAATACACCTGTTCAAACAGACCCACGGCCCCGAGGTTGTCCGGACGAACACAAGAAAAGGTGCGCTAAAGTCCATCTCAACTGCATAGAGATCAAGGACGGCCCGACATGCACAGGTAAGAAGCCTATTTATGAAAAACTGAGCAAACCTATAAGGGTATGTCCGGAAAAAAATGTCAATGGTGTGATTAAAAGAGATTTATTGATCACATTGGTACAACACATTAAAAGGCTTCAATATAGGCTCCTCCTGCGTTGACACATTGCCTCCAGCGAAATTTCTAGACATCTAAGGCATCAGCCTAGGCATCTTCCGAGATGTCCTTTATAGCCTTGGTGCAAGCCGCTTTGTCTTTGTCAAGTGTTTCGAAATAATGTCCTTACCTGAGAGTTTTCAAACGCGAAAACAAAAGGAGGTCTGGCGGAGCCCCGTCAGGATTGTAGGGCAGCTGGGGAACCGTTGGCACCCTTGAATCCACCAGAAAGCTAGTCATGAAGAAGGCGGTGTGGGCTGGTGCGTTGTCATGGTTATGTTTCCAATCGCCCACGATGTCAGGCGGGACACGATGCGCGGTTAATTTGAGTTTCTTGAGGACTTCTACCTAGAATTAGGCATTGACAGTTGTACCATGAGGCACAAACTGATGGCGCACGAGTCCCCTGACGTTAAAGATCACAATAAGCATGGTCTTCACACTTTACTTGCTCATTCTGGCCTTCTTGGGGTGAGGAGACATCGAGGTGTGCTACTCGGCACTTCGCTTTTTTGTTTCAGGGCCGCATTCAAACACCCACGACTCGTCACCTGTGATGACATTGTCTAAAACGTGGGGGTCACTTTCACACAAGTCCTAAAGCACCTGGCGCATTTCAGCTCAGCTCAATTTTTGGTCTTTGGTTAGCACAGTGTGCACAATTTTCGGACGCACTTTTCGCATGTGCAAATTATTTTTCAATATCTCGTGAACGATATTTTTTGGAAAGTTTAATGTCTGTGCCACTAAACGAGCACCCAAACAACGGTCCGAGCTCGAACGATTTCTCCCACACGACACATTGATTTTCGGTGATGGTCGTTGGGGGACGTCCAGCGCAAGCTTCATCGCTAACCTTTTCACAACCTTCACAATGCTCCGATAAACGATTAACACCAAAGGCCCTCTTTACCAGGGGAAAAGTTTCTACTGTGGACTTACCGGGTTTCACACAAAACTTAATGGCAATCCTTTGTTCCCACGCGCGCTGCATTAGGGCTTGCACGGGAAATGAAGACAAGTCTCACAAAAACGCCTGTCCTTACCCTCCAGATGGTCGTAGATGACTGATCGAAAACGTATGGGTCCGCTAACTTCCCCTTCCACCAATCTCAACCGGTAATAGCACACTGGGACCCATAGTCGCTTCACAATATTATCACTGACATTTCATTTCGGACAAACCCTGTATAAGGGCGTGCCATGGACGATGGGGAAAGTTGTCATTGAATTGTAGCTTATCACAGCAACTAACTTTTTGACCTGCGCGGAGTGCTAAACTGAAGTAAAGCAAGATGACTGGAATTCATACTCTGAAGTGTGCAAGTCGATTAAAGAAAGAGCAAAGTTTTTATCACGCAGTGTAGCAGATATTAACATCTGCGTTTAAGAAAAGCATTATTATAGCAGAAGCGGACGTCCGTAAATCTATGGTGCTCGATAACATTCCACCGACGGCTATTAATTAACCTGCTAATTCGGTTATTCTAGGGCACTTGTTGCAGTTGTGAAGTTACCATTCGGCGCTCGAGGTGTGTTCATTAGGGAGAATTTCTGAGGCTCGCACAGTTTCAATAAATTCCCTCTCAAACTGATACATGATAGTACTGCACGATAAAGACGAAGAGAGAGAAAGCGAAAAGCTAAGCCCAAGGCCGCGAGATCAAATAACTCTCGCGTCAGCTGAATTCGATAAAGATGAAATCCAACAATTTCCGTGTACCCTGAATTAGGCGCACGTTAAAGATCCCCAGGTGGTCAAAATTAATCTGGAGTCTCCCAGTAGCGCATACCTCACATAGTCGTTTCGGCAGGTAATTCACAAGAATTTAATTAATTTAGAAACAGAAAAAGACGGCACAAGTATACCGAACATTCGTACTGTAACAATGGTACTCACAAAACATAATGGTGTTCCTTGCACGTCCGTCTGTCATTGAGAAAATAATACATATCGGAGATAACTATTAACTGGAACGCTACAGTGCAACAATCCGCCAGGCAGGGTTGTTCCAAACTATCACTTTGAAGGGAGACAGCAAAATCAGCTGTACTGCGCAGTAAGAGTTCTCTACGTATGCCGCCAAGACGATGAGAAATTAATTTATAAACAATTTCCGTTAAGGAACTACGGTACTCCTGTGAGGAATCAAGTCATGAGGAGGTTAACACCACACAAGGACCCCGCCTGTTGCATACTGTGCGAACCTTTTGCGCCACGAACGCGAAACAGCGTGGCCAAAAATTCACGCGATTATCGACACGTTCCTGTCCCTGAGCTCATAGGTACGAGTTGACTTTTACGTTTTTTCATGGTTTCTTTCTTTTGCGGGAATAAATTCCGACACCCAAAAGTGTACAAGTGACACGGAAAAGAAGTTGATGATGATGATGATGATGATGATGTGTTGTGTTTAGTGGCACAAGGGCCAGGTTTGGCCAAAGAGCGCCATGAAAAGAAGTTGAATATACGTATAGAAAGGGTCGTTCGCTTAAGAGATGCCTATGTGCCGGCATGATGTGTTCATGTCGTATAAAGGAACTTTTCGCGCTAGCAATTACATGGAAAATATAGCGAATTTCTCCCGTCGGTGTCGCCGAGGACTTCAGAATGCATTTACTTATTTTTATTTATTTATTCACAACACACTGTGGTTGAAAGAGCAAGCAGGGTGGCATAACAAAAGCAGCTGACAAAAAAAAAAAAAACTCACACACACAGAAACAAAAAAGCGTAGTGAAACGGTAGAACACAGTATAGTGCATAATTATAGTCAGAAAAGTCAGCAGATTAGAGCAAAAGTGCTAAGCACAACTAATACCTATACGCAATATGAAAAAAATACCACATTTTGTACTGTGTGGTCACAAAGACAAGGGTAAACAGCTCTCAAAGTCAGGATTATCCCCATCACAAAATACTTCCAACGGTAACGCATTCCATTCATGTACGGTCCGAGGAAAAAAAGAATACATGAAAAATATTGTGCGTTCGAATTAAGGTTCAAGAGTATGGACATCTCTATGCTGCCTTGTCTAGAAATTCGGTGTGTTAAGTAAGTTTCAGGTTTAATGCTAATTTACCAAACTATACAAAGTGGTCAAATTTCAGCCTAGCAAGTGCTCTTCGGTGCCCCTCTCAGCTTGGACCCAGAGGGGCAGCTCTGGGCCGTCCGGATGGCCGAAGACGCCGCCAGAAAACAAGGACTGGCCGCCGTCTGAGGAAGGGAGGGTTTGGGGGTTAGTCTCCCGACCCCCGCCACCCCTGAACCCTATCAAGGACATACTAAAGTTTTATCTCTCTCTCGGTGTTATAAAACAAGGATGTTCTTACTAGTCATGAGCGCTGACGGCGAGTCATTTCTTTGGTAAGCAATAAATATAAAACGGACCGCTTTCGTTGCACCCTCTCAAGTTTCCTAATATCTTTCTTGAGATATGGATCCGAAGCGACACTACCGTAACTAATTTAGGTCTGATAAATGCATTATAGGCCAGTAGTGCTATTTCGGATGTAGCTGTTATTAGTTTGTGCCTCAAGAAACCGAGCTGTTTAGAAACGGATGAGCATGTTTTTCTAATATGACTTGACTATATTAAGCGGTTTGTAATAGCAATACCTAAACATTTATATTCATCAATCTCCGTCAAAGAGCAATTGTTGAGAGAATACGTGTAAATAAGAGGGAATTTTTTGTGTATAGGGAGCATGAAGACTGATTTATCACTGTTTAGTTTCATAGACCAATCCTTACACCAAATGGCAAAAAGGTTAGTTTGTAGGCATTATCGATCACTGGGAGTGATAACGGTTTCAAAAAGTATGCCGTCATCTGCAAAAAGCTTTATCCTTGTTTTTGACGTAGCTATGGATGTAACGATGCCATTTATGTATACTGAAAAAAGAAAAACAGGTCCAGAAACGCTACCTAGAAGGACTCCTGATGTTACAGGCAGAACGCCAGACGTGGAGTCACTCGCTTGCACTTATTGCTTACGATTAGAAAGGTAGGAACGAATCCAATTGACCAGGTTAAAAGGTGGGCCTATGCTTTGTAACTTCGAAATGAGTGTGCTGTGTGTGATGGAGGCCGAACGCCTTACTAAAATCCAAGATGATAGCATCAAATTGACTTCCCGCATCAAGCTATCCGGGGAACTCGTGAATTGTCGTGACCAAGTGTGTTGTTGATAAGTGTTTCCAAAAGCCGTGGTGGGGAGGCGACAGACAGTCGTTTTCTTCAAGAAAGGAGGGGATGTATTGTGTGACTATGTGTTCCAACACCTTATATGGCGGGAAAGTTAAAGAACTAAGCCTGTAGTTGCCGACGTAGAGAAGATCGCCATTATTAAACGCTGGCACTATACGTGCCGTACGCAAATCATCAGGAATTATGGAATTTTCGAAAAACAAAAAGACGGGAGACATGCATCAAAACATATGCGACTGGTTCGGCACGCCTGTACGAAAATTTATTCGGAATATTATCGGGACCGGCTGAGGATGCTGTTTTCAGGTTAGGTAGCAAGCGCCGTACACCCTCGTATGTTATAAAATCAGGAGACATTTCTGGAAGACAGTTATGCGTTTCCGTGTGCTCGGAAGCAGTAAATATGGAACAGAAATAACGGTTAAATGTGTGCTATACGCCTATCCATGCCCTTTATGTGGGTTACATGCTACACTATTGAACCACTGTAGTTGCTCATACCAGGTGTTTAATTCCTGACTAAATTATTCCTCAATATGTTCAGAATGCAGACCCCACCCCAATGTCATCGAGCATAACGCTCGCAGCACATGTCACTTACCTTAAATCTTCACAGAGTATTAAAGAGTCAAAGTGCAAAACAATATGAGCGCTCAAACTTCAAGGTGATGCAAGTTTACTGTGTGGGTTCACTGTATGCCATTACAGGCACCACACGGCGTGCTAAAGCTCTTAAGAGTGCCAACAATATGGCCGCGCCCCCGTAGGTCGCGTCCGCATCAATCGAATGAGCTTATACTTAGAACACCTTAAGTGAAGTTTGAGCGCAGCGCTAAAGATTCCTATCACAGTCAGCGTCAGTGCCTCGTCCTTCGGGATTAACGGCCGAATTTTTTTCCTCTGTAGAACATAGAAGCGCTCTCGCTACTTTGGCTGTCAGGGTAACTTGTTGAGACATACACTGTTTTGTTGGTACTACCATTCGGGGCACACATAAGTGTTGTATATATATAGCGATACATCGGATTGCCACCATCGAAACGAGTTATGTTTGAGGCGTGTACTGCAACGGGACTCATCGGTCGCGCTTCCATAAGGTCACTCGCCGCCATCTAGCGACACCGCCGCGAAGCCTGCACAAGGCCTCCGGAATGCATAGCGCGCCCGTGCGTGCGACGCTGGGAAACGCGTCATGCGGCAACCCCGTTCCTCTCTAGTGCTTCTTTCTGGAAACGCTACGCCATCTAGTAGCCCTGCCGAGAAGTGCCGAGAAGCCCTGCCGAGAAGAATTGTTCCCTCGTTCGCCGCACACCAAGTCGCACATGCTCAGTGACCCAAGTCACCTATAGGGGTTCATTGAAGAGCGCCACATCTTCAGTGAATTTACGGCGCTGTTCACAAAAGCGTCGGCGTGAAAGGTGGTCATTCGAAGTGGTACATATCGAGTGCATTTGTGGCGCAGGCCGCCACTGCATCGGGTTGCTGTCCTTAAGGAACCTGTACGACGTAGGTTCAATCCCACTCAGCATCGGATAAATTTTACGGAACTTTCTCGTCATTGTAGAGCGCCACATTCCAAGTGGCACAAACCTGGTTACCCAAGTTTGCGTCAGATAGGTTCATTCAAGAGTGTCACGTACCTACAAGCACATAACGAGAGACCCAAGTTGGCATGAGAGAGGATTATTGAAGGGCAGCACAGGCCTCTTGGACCATACACAGTGGTACAAATCGGCTTGAAAGAGTGTCTTCAAACATCGGCGCCTGCCCCGTCTTGCATCAACTGGGATACGCGCCTGCATGAAAGACGTTCGTTGAAGAGCGGCACGTATGAACACATACTCAGTGACGCACGTTGGTCCTACGGTTGGTTTCGCACCCTGATACCTTAGCACACTAACCATTCGACCACGGACTACCCGGCGACCCAGGTAGGCGGGAAAACGGTTAGATACAAACGTACATGCATACAACATTACGTACATAGATAGATAGTCACCGGAAAGTGAGTGAAGGTATGCTAAAAATGCGAAGGCATTAAAATTAAACAAGAGCCATCTCCGATGACCATCTATAAGCCTGCGAATAGCCATGACATGAATGCGGCATATACTGTAGCCGGGCTCCTCTCTGACGCTTCCTTATGGACACACTGCGCCATCTAGCGGTGCCGCTACAAATTCCGCGCATACACCGTGGCACGTACAAACACGACTTAGTTGGCATTAAAGGGTTACATTGAAGAAGGCCAATTACCGACTAGCACACACCTAGCGGCCCCATCTGCACATCCGCAGTGACACAAACACAAGTTGGCGTAAAAACGATTCATTATATAGCGGCACTAGCCCAGTGCCACACATACTTACGGGAACGGTGCGTCACACCATGGGGCAGAAATGTGTGGAAATGCGAACAATTGTATGACTGTTTCTGCATGTGACCTCATAACATAGACATGGGAGTGCTGCTGAACAAACTGAGCAGACAACTGCACTACCTTCAGGATCAACCCACACTTTTAGATTGCACTATTTTCGACATCGACCTACATCTTCGGTCGGATAGCTAGACGGCCGAGAAGAAAGACTGGTCTGACTCAGAATGCCAAGACTGCTATTAGCATTAAAAATCCGGGCACTCGGTTCCTGAAATTCTTCTCGTTCATCGATCAGTCAGTATGTCGAATGTGACAGCCTCGTCACGCCTTTGGGATAGCGCAAGGGGGTTTATTGGCCAGCTTCGAGTTCCTAAGGTGAAATTTTACACGACGCCTGCGACATACTCGATGTTCCCCATACAGCGCCATTGTCATAAGGGGCAGGCTAGCGCTCCACAATTATTATTAACTACTAATTTCGGCTGGTTTCTTAAACAACAAAATACTGAGAAAACAGCGCAGACAAAGGACTACGAGAAGCGCCCGCTTTGTTCTCTTCTACAAACCTTGTCTGCATTGCTCGTGCAGTAGTGCTGCCATCACTGGGGTATAAAGGTGACATACATAAATGCTCAAAAAAATACACAAACCGGCAGTCTTCACCGAAGCCTCATTAAACCAGACCAGCACACACTTTGCAAAGCGTGCGCATTCGGTTCCAAGCAGAAAAGAAGTTCATTTTTCAGTTTGATTCCTCCTTTTCTTCACATGAAGTTCCTGTATATCGCATGTTATTCATCTATGATTACCTGTATGCTTTAGAGAAAATTCAGGTAAGCGCATGCAATCGTTCACGTATTGCCTAAATAACATGTTTACGGGTTACCCACATTCATCTATGTCCCTGATTTCACTTCCTAAACTGCCATACCTTTTTGCGGCAGCGTAGCAACATCAGGTGGCTGACAACATTTTTTTTCTTCGTTACTTGCGCAGACCCCAGCAAGCAGACTTGCGATAAAGAAATGACCAATAAATGCCACTTAATGGGAAAGAAATGTGTCGAAGGGGAGAACAAGACATTCTGCTCAGGTATGTAATGTTTCCTTATGATAACTGAAGTTTCTCCGAATTTCCTGAAGGGATAAAAATAAGAGGTCTTAAAAAAATGCGTACTGCCACATTATATCGGCATCCAGATGGCGCCATCTGGATGCAAGGAGGCGGGCGCACTGCTCTGTGAATGGTAGAAACGCCGGAAAAGTCGCCTGTGTTTCAGTTTCCCGGAACAGAATTAAGTTTTCGTCCAATATTCAGTTTACAGTCCGACGTTATCACGTCTGTCGATTCCGTACAATTCATATTGAGCGCGTTTTCTGACGCATTTAAATTTAGGAAATTAGTTAAGTAACGTCTCTGCGCTACACGTAGAGCCTACGTGGCTGTGTATGCATGCTTCAGAATCATCTTTCAATCACGGTCAGCACTGGAAGCCGGACGCCACATTCTCTTCGACACAGGGACATCAAGGCTATCGCGTTAAAAACTTCCTCCATGAGAAAAAAGGATACTTCGCAGTGTCAAGTGGACAACCATGAAAAAAAGTGTGATGATGAGAAAAAAGAAATATGCAACCTGCAGGGCTAAGTGTGCATGGTAAAAAGCATTGCCGCATTACTCAGTGGTAAATAGTAATTTGAGTTTTACTTCGGCAATTCAACACACCAACAAATGATTGAAGACCGTAAAACATAAAGTGTAAAAGTGCAGCTGAAGATTAGTATGTTCAAGACAAAGATAATGATCAAAAGCCTGGCAAGGGAAGAGTTCAGGATCGCCAACAGCTTCCGGAGACTGTGAAGGAGTACGTTTACTAACGTCAATTATTCACAGGGGACCCTGATCATGACAAAGAAATTTACAGAAGTATAAAAACGGGTTGAAGCGCATACGGCAGACATTATGACATCCTGACTGGGAGCTTACCATTATCAATGAACGCAAATGTGTACACTCAGTTCATCTTACTGGTGCAAAAATAAGAGGCAGAAACTTGCAGTCTGACAAAGAAGCTCGAGAACAAGTTAACGACTACACAAAGAGCGATGAAAAGAGGAATTTCACGTCTAACATTAAGAGAAGGAAGAGAGCGGTGTAGATCAGAGAGAACACAGGGATAGCCAATGTTCCAACTGACATTAAGAGAAAGAAATGCAGCTGGGCAGGTCGAGTAATGCGTAGGTTAGATAACCGGTGAGCCATTAGGTTACATCATGGGTGCCATGAGAAAGGAAGCGAAGTCGAGGACGCCGGTAGAATAGGTGGGGCAATCAAATTAAGAAATTCGCAGGCCCTAGTAAGAATCGGTAGGTGAACTACAGGGGTAGTTGCACATCGCAGGGACAGGGCTTTGTCCTGCAGTGGACATGAAAATGGCTGATGAAGATGATGATGCATTCTGCACTTTCCTTGATGAATTGGAAACCTTCGATTATTCGCAAAATTATTATCCGCACTTAACGCTAAAGCTTCATTTATCAGTGGCCATGAAACAAACCGTATCTATAGCTTCTTCTATTAGATCCAGGTAAACCGCCACAACCATGTAACGTGGCAGAAACCTCGAAATGCAAGAAGGATGGGAAAGACTGCGTCCTTATCGGCGACAAAGCGCAGTGCACTCGTGAGTCACATTTCTAAACACTTTCCATGGGTTTCCCTTATTTTTCATGCGAATTTATGAGTGTCTGCCACATAACATTCTCTTAGCTGTGCCACGAGTTTGGTGGTGTATTTAGGATTCGTACGCAACTGGTATCATGCGTAAACTACAAGGGTTACCTCGATGACAAAGAAAAAGAAAAATGCAAGGTAAGAGCAAAAAATGCATTGTAAAAATGGTACCGCAATACGGACTGGGGAATCCTTGTTTCACTTTATATTTCAGTATTCATGCCTTAATGTTGACGAAAAACAAAACTTCGCATATTCGACAATTCTTATGTGCACTTAGAGACAATGCTTGTTATATCAGCGGAAATTGCAAGACTACAATTGATGTCTCGTTTACTAGCTCCAGGCATGTCGCCAAAACCATGTGATGCAACCGACAACGCGAAATGCAAGAAAGATGGGAAAGACTGTGTCCTCATCGGCGACACAGCACAATGCATTCGTGAGTAGCACTTTTCAAGCGTTTCCATGGTTTTCCCATATATTATAGGAATCTGTGCGTATTTGGCACATAATATTCCGTTAACAGTGCAGGGAGCACTGTGCTTTGGATATGATTTCTATGAATCTGTTGTCATGCGTAAACCACAAGAGTTACCATGATAACAAAGAACAAGAAAAATACAAGACAAAGAGCAAGAAACGCGTTGTAAAAATGGTACCGCAATACATACTGGCTAACCTTTGTTTCACTTTTATTTCCGTAATTCATCCCTTTCTCTTGATAAAATGTTGTTTTAGTAGCGCAAATTGCAAAACAGTGCAATTTATGTTTCGTTTACTAGCTCCAGGTTTGCCGGCAAAACCATGTGATGCAACCGAAAACGCGAAATGCAAGATGGATGGGAAAGACTGTGTCAAAATCGGCGACACAGCGCAGTGCATTCGTGAGTATAATTTTTAAACCGTTTCCATGGGTTTCCTCTTTCTTTATGGAAACCTGTGCGTATTTGGCACGTAACATTCCGTTAACTGTGTAGCAAGCATGGTGCTGTGGTTACGATTTATATGCAGCTGTTATCATGCGTAAGCCTCAAGGGTTACGATGGTGACAAAGAAAAAGAAAAATACAAGATAAAGAGAAAAAAATGCGTTGTAAAAATGGTACGGCAATACGCATTGGAGAACCTTTGTTGAACTTTTATTTCCATAATTCATCCCTTTCTCTTGATGAAACTGGAAACGTCACATATGCGCACAATTCTTATGTGCAATTAGAGAGAATGCTTGTTTTATCAGCGGAAATTGCGAAACTGTGCAATTTATGTTTCGTTTACCAGCCCCAGGCATGCCAGGAAAACCATGTGATGCAACCGAAAACGCGAAATGCAAGATGGATGGGAAAGACTGTGTCAAAATCGGCAACACAGCACAGTGCATTCGCGAGTATAATTTTTAAACCGTTTCCATGGGTTTCCTCTTTCTTTATGGAAACCTGTGCGTATTTGGCACGTAACATTCCGTTAACTGTGTAGCAAGCGTGGTGCTGTGGTTATGATTTATATGCAGCTGTTATCATGCGTAAGCCTCAAGGGTTACGATGGTGATAAAGAAAAAGAAAAATACAAGATAACGAGAAAGAAAATGCGTTGTAAAAATGGTACGGCAATACGCATTGGGGAACCTTTGTTTCACTTTTATTTCCGTAATTCACCACTTTCTCTTGACGAAATCTGAAACATCGCATATTCGCACAATTGTTATGTGCCATTAGAGAGAATGCTTGTTTTATCAGCGGAAATTGCGAAACTGTGCAATTTATGTTTCGTTTACCAGCTCCAGGCATGCCAGGAAAACCATGTGATGCAACCGAAAACGCGAAATGCAAGAAGGATGGGAAAGACTGTGTCAAAATCGGCGACACAGCACAGTGCATTCGTGAATATAATTTTTAAACCGTTTCCATGGATTTCCTCTTTATGGAAATCTGTGCGTATTTGGCACATAACATTCCGTTAACTGTGTAGCAAGCATGGTGCTGTGGTTACGATTTATATGCAGCTGTTGTCATGCGTAAGCCTCAAGGGTTACGATGGTGATAAAGAAAAAGAAAAATACAAGATAAAGAGAAAAAAATGCGTTGTAAAAATGGTACGGCAATACGCATTGGAGAACCTTTGTTGAACTTTTATTTCCATAATTCATCCCTTTCTCTTGATGAAACTCGAAACGTCACATATGCGCACAATTCTTATGTGCCATTAGAGAGAATGCTTGTTTTATCAGCGGAAATCGCGAAACTGTGCAATTTATGTTTCGTTTACCAGCTCCAGGCATGCCAGGAAAACCATGTGATGCAACCGAAAACGCGAAATGCAAGAAGGATGGGAAAGACTGTGTCAAAACCGGCGACACAGCGCAGTGCATTTGTGAGTATAATTTTTAAACCGTTTCCATGGGTTTCCTCTTTCTTTATGGAAACCTGTGCGTATTTGGCACGTAACATTCCGTTAACTGTGTAGCAAGCGTGGTGCTGTGGTTATGATTTATATGCAGCTGTTATCATGCGTAAGCCTCAAGTGTTACGATGGTGATAAAGAAAAAGAAAAATACAAGATAACGAGAAAGAAAATGCGTTGTAAAAATGGTACGGCAATACGCATTGGGGAACCTTTGTTTCACTTTTATTTCCGTAATTCACCACTTTCTCTTGACGAAATCTGAAACATCGCATATTCGCACAATTGTTATGTGCCATTAGAGAGAATGCTTGTTTTATCAGCGGAAATTGCGAAACTGTGCAATTTATGTTTCGTTTACCAGCTCCAGGCATGCCAGGAAAACCATGTGATGCAACCGAAAACGCGAAATGCAAGAAGGATGGGAAAGACTGTGTCAAAATCGGCGACACAGCACAGTGCATTCGTGAATATAATTTTTAAACCGTTTCCATGGATTTCCTCTTTATGGAAATCTGTGCGTATTTGGCACATAACATTCCGTTAACTGTGTAGCAAGCATGGTGCTGTGGTTACGATTTATATGCAGCTGTTGTCATGCGTAAGCCTCAAGGGTTACGATGGTGATAAAGAAAAAGAAAAATACAAGATAAAGAGAAAAAATGCGTTGTAAAAATGGTACGGCAATACGCATTGGAGAACCTTTGTTGAACTTTTATTTCCATAATTCATCCCTTTCTCTTGATGAAACTCGAAACGTCACATATGCGCACAATTCTTATGTGCAATTAGAGAGAATGCTTGTTTTATCAGCGGAAATCGCGAAACTGTGCAATTTATGTTTCGTTTACCAGCTCCAGGCATGCCAGGAAAACCATGTGATGCAACCGAAAACGCGAAATGCAAGAAGGATGGGAAAGACTGTGTCAAAATCAGCGACACAGCACAGTGCATTCGTGAATATAATTTTTAAACCGTTTCCATGGATTTCCTCTTTATGGAAATCTGTGCGTATTTGGCACATAACATTCCGTTAACTGTGTAGCAAGCATGGTGCTGTGGTTATGATTTATATGCAGCTGTTATCATGCGTAAGCCTCAAGGGTTACGATGGTGATAAAGAAAACGAAAAATACAAGATAAAAAGAAAAAATGCATTGTAAAAATGGAACGGCAATACGCATTGGGGAACCTTTGTGTCACTTTTATTTCCATAATTTATCCCTTTCTCTTGACGAAACCCGAAACTTCACATATGCGCGCAATTCTTATGTGCAATTAGAGAGAATGCTTGTTTTATCAGCGGAAATTGCGAAACAGTGCAATTTCTGTTTCGTTTACCAGCTCCAGGCATGCCAGCAAAACCATGTGATGCAACCGAAAACGCGAAATGCAAGAAGGATGGGAAAGACTGTGTCAAAATCGGCGACACAGCGCAGTGCATTCGTGAGTATAATTTTTAAACCGTTTCCATGGGTTTCCTCTTTCTTTATGGAAATCTGTGCGTATTTGGCACCTAACATTCCGTTAATTGTGTAGCAAGCATGGTGCTGTGGTTATGATTTATATGCAGCTGTTATCATGCGTAAGCCTCAAGGGTTACGATGGTGATAAAGAAAACGAAAAATACAAGATAAAAAGAAAAAATGCATTGTAAAAATGGAACGGCAATACGCATTGGGGAACCTTTGTATCACTTTTATTTCCATAATTTATCCCTTTCTCATGACGAAACCCGAAACTTCACATATGTGCGCAATTCTTATGTGCAATTAGAGAGAATGCTTGTTTTATCAGCGGAAATCGCGAAACTGTGCAATTTATGTTTCGTTTTCCAGCTCCAGGGATGCCAGGAAAACCATGTGATGCAACCGAAAACGAGAAATGCAAGAAGGATGGGAAAGACTGTGTCCAAATCGGCGACACAGCGCAGTGCATTCGTGAGTATAATTTTTAAACCATTTCAATGGGTTTCCTCTTTCTTTATGGAAATCTGTGCGTATTTGGCACATAACATTCCGTTAACTGTGTAGCAAGCATGGTGCTGTTTAGATGATTTATATGCAGCTGTTATCATGCGTAAGCCTCAAGGGTTACGATGGTGCTAAATACAAAAAAAAATATAATATAAAGAGAAAGAAAATGTGTTGTAAAAATGGTACGGCAATACGCATTGGGGAACCTTTGTTTCACTTTTATTTCCGTAATTCACCACTTTCTCTTGACGAAATCTGAAAACTCGCATATTCGCACAATTCTTTTGTGCCATTAGATGGAATGCTTGTTTTATCAGTAGAAATTGCGAAACTGTGCAATTTATGTTTCGTTTTCCAGCTCCAGGGATGCCAGGAAAACCATGTGATGCAACCGAAAACGAGAAATGCAAGAAGGATGGGAAAGACTGTGTCCAAATCGGCTACACAGCGCAGTGCATTCGTGAGTATAATTTTCAAACCGTTTCCATGGGTTTCCTCTTTCTTTATGGAAATCTGTGCGTATTTGGCACATAACATTCCGTTAACTGTGTAGCAAGCATGGTGCTGTGGTTATGATTTATATGCAGCTGTTATCATGCGTAAGCCTCAAGGGTTACGATGGTGCTAAACACAAAAAAAAATATAATATAATGAGAAAGAAAATGCATTGTAAAAATGGTATGGCAATACGCACTGGGGAACCTTTGTTTCAATTTTATTTTCGTAATTCACCACTTACTCTTGACGAAATCTGAAAACTCGCATATTCGCACAATTCTTATGTGCCATTAGATGGAATGCTTGTTTTATCAGTAGAAATTGCGAAACTGTGCAATTTATGTTTCGTTTACCAGCTCCAGGGATGCCAGGAAAACCATGTGATGCAACCGAAAACGAGAAATGCAAGAAGGATGGGAAAGACTGTGTCCAAATCGGCTACACAGCGCAGTGCATTCGTGAGTATAATTTTCAAACCGTTTCCATGGGTTTCCTCTTTATGGAAATCTGTGCGTATTTGGCACATAACATTCCGTTAACTGTGTAGCAAGCATGGTGCTGTGGTTATGATTTATATGCAGCTGTTATCATGCGTAAGCCTCAAGGGTTACGATGGTGATAAAGAAAACGAAAAATACAAGATAAAAAGAAAAAAATGCATTGTAAAAATGGAACGGCAATACGCATTGGGGAACCTTTGTATCACTTTTATTTCCATAATTTATCCCTTTCTCTTGACGAAACCCGAAACTTCACATATGCGCGCAATTCTTATGTGCAATTAGAGAGAATGCTTGTTTTATCAGCGGAAATCGCGAAACTGTGCAATTTATGTTTCGTTTACCAGCTCCAGGCATGCCAGCAAAACCATGTGATGCAAACGAAAACGCGAAATGCAAGAAGGATGGGAAAGACTGTGTCAAAATCGGCGACACAGCGCAGTGCATTCGTGAGTATAATTTTTAAACCGTTTCCATGGGTTTCCTCTTTCTTTATGGAAATCTGTGCGTATTTTGCACATGACATTCCGTTAACTGTGTAGCAACCATGGTGCTGTTATATGATTTATATGCAGGTGTTATCATGCGTAAGTGTCAAGGGTTACGATGATGATAAAGAAAAAGAAAAATGCAAGATAACGAGAAAGAAAATGTGTTGTAAAAATGGTACGGCAATACGCATTGGGGAACCTTTGTTTCACTTTTATTTCCGTAATTCACCACTTTCTCTTGACGAAATCTGAAAACTCGCATATTCGCACAATTCTTATGTGCCATTAGATGGAATGCTTGTTTTATCAGTAGAAATTGCGAAACTGTGCAATTTATGTTTCGTTTTCCAGCTCCAGGGATGCCAGGAAAACCATGTGATGCAACCGAAAACGAGAAATGCAAGAAGGATGGGAAAGACTGTGTCAAAATCGGCTACACAGCGCAGTGCATTCGTGAGTATAATTTTTAAACCGTTTCCATGGGTTTCCTCTTTCTTTATGGAAATCTGTGCGTATTTGGCACCTAACATTCCGTTAATTGTGTAGCAAGCATGGTGCTGTGGTTATGATTTATATGCAGCTGTTATCATGCGTAAGCCTCAAGGGTTACGATGGTGATAAAGAAAACGAAAAATACAAGATAAAAAGAAAAAATGCATTGTAAAAATGGAACGGCAATACGCATTGGGGAACCTTTGTGTCACTTTTATTTCCATAATTTATCCCTTTCTCTTGACGAAACATGAAACTTCACATATGCGCGCAATTCTTATGTGCAATTAGAGAGAATGCTTGTTTTATCAGCGGAAATCGCGAAACTGTGCAATTTATGTTTCGTTTACCAGCTCCAGGCATGCCAGCAAAACCATGTGATGCAACCGAAAACGCGAAATGCAAGAAGGATGGGAAAGACTGTGTCAAAATCGGCGACACAGCGCAGTGCATTCGTGAGTATAATTTTTAAACCGTTTCCATGGGTTTCCTCTTTCTTTATGGAAATCTGTGCGTATTTTGCACATACCATTCCGTTAACTGTGTAGCAACCATGGTGCTGTTATATGATTTATATGCAGGTGTTATCATGCGTAAGTGTCAAGGGTTACGATGATGATAAAGAAAAAGAAAAATGCAAGATAACGAGAAAGAAAATGTGTTGTAAAAATGGTACGGCAATACGCATTGGGGAACCTTTGTTTCACTTTTATTTCCGTAATTCACCACTTTCTCTTGACGAAATCTGAAAACTCGCATATTCGCACAATTCTTATGTGCCATTAGATGGAATGCTTGTTTTATCAGTAGAAATTGCGAAACTGTGCAATTTATGTTTCGTTTTCCAGCTCCAGGGATGCCAGGAAAACCATGTGATGCAACCGAAAACGAGAAATGCAAGAAGGATGGGAAAGACTGTGTCCAAATCGGCGACACAGCGCAGTGCATTCGTGAGTATAATTTTTAAACCGTTTCCATGGGTTTCCTCTTTCCTTATGGAAATCTGTGCGTATTTGGCACATAACATTCCGTTAACTGTGTAGCAAGCATGGTGCTGTGGTTATGATTTATATGCAGCTGTTATCATGCGTAAGCCTCAAGGGTTACGATGGTGCTAAACACAAAGAAAAACATAATATAATGAGAAAGAAAATCCATTGTAAAAATGGTATGGCAATACGCACTGGGGAACCTTTGTATCACTTTTATTTCCATAATTTATCCCTTTCTCTTGACGAAACCCGAAACTTCACATATGCGCGCAATTCTTATGTGCAATTAGAGAGAATGCTTGTTTTATCAGTAGAAATTGCGAAACTGTGCAATTTATGTTTCGTTTACCAGGTCCAGGGATGCCAGCAAAACCATGTGATGCAACCGAAAACGAGAAATGCAAGAAGGATGGGAAAGACTGTGTCCAAATCGGCGACACAGCGCAGTGCATTCGTGAGTATAATTTTTAAACCGTTTCCATGGGTTTCCTCTTTCCTTATGGAAATCTGTGCGTATTTGGCACCTAACATTCCGTTAATTGTGTAGCAAGCATGGTGCTGTGGTTATGATTTATATGCAGCTGTTATCATGCGTAAGCCTCAAGGGTTACGATGGTGATAAAGAAAACGAAAAATACAAGATAAAAAGAAAAAATGCATTGTAAAAATGGAACGGCAATACGCATTGGGGAACCTTTCTATCACTTTTATTTCCATAATTTATCCCTTTCTCTTGACGAAACCCGAAACTTCACATATGCGCGCAATTCTTATGTGCAAATAGAGAGAATGCTTGTTTTATCAGCGGAAATCGCGAAACTGTGCAATTTATGTTTCGTTTACCAGCTCCAGGCATGCCAGCAAAACCATGTGATGCAACCGAAAACGCGAAATGCAAGAAGGATGGGAAAGACTGTGTCAAAATCGGCGACACAGCGCAGTGCATTCGTGAGTATAATTTTTAAACCGTTTCCATGGGTTTCCTCTTTCTTTATGGAAATCTGTGCGTATTTTGCACATACCATTCCGTTAACTGTGTAGCAACCATGGTGCTGTTATATGATTTATATGCAGGTGTTATCATGCGTAAGTGTCAAGGGTTACGATGATGATAAAGAAAAAGAAAAATGCAAGATAACGAGAAAGAAAATGTGTTGTAAAAATGGTACGGCAATACGCATTGGGGAACCTTTGTTTCACTTTTATTTCCGTAATTCACCACTTTCTCTTGACGAAATCTGAAAACTCGCATATTCGCACAATTCTTATGTGCCATTAGATGGAATGCTTGTTTTATCAGTAGAAATTGCGAAACTGTGCAATTTATGTTTCGTTTTCCAGCTCCAGGGATGCCAGGAAAACCATGTGATGCAACCGAAAACGAGAAATGCAAGAAGGATGGGAAAGACTGTGTCAAAATCGGCTACACAGCGCAGTGCATTCGTGAGTATAATTTTTAAACCGTTTCCATGGGTTTCCTCTTTCTTTATGGAAATCTGTGCGTATTTGGCACCTAACATTCCGTTAATTGTGTAGCAAGCATGGTGCTGTGGTTATGATTTATATGCAGCTGTTATCATGCGTAAGCCTCAAGGGTTACGATGGTGATAAAGAAAACGAAAAATACAAGATAAAAAGAAAAAATGCATTGTAAAAATGGAACGGCAATACGCATTGGGGAACCTTTGTGTCACTTTTATTTCCATAATTTATCCCTTTCTCTTGACGAAACATGAAACTTCACATATGCGCGCAATTCTTATGTGCAATTAGAGAGAATGCTTGTTTTATCAGCGGAAATCGCGAAACTGTGCAATTTATGTTTCGTTTACCAGCTCCAGGCATGCCAGCAAAACCATGTGATGCAACCGAAAACGCGAAATGCAAGAAGGATGGGAAAGACTGTGTCAAAATCGGCGACACAGCGCAGTGCATTCGTGAGTATAATTTTTAAACCGTTTCCATGGGTTTCCTCTTTCTTTATGGAAATCTGTGCGTATTTTGCACATACCATTCCGTTAACTGTGTAGCAACCATGGTGCTGTTATATGATTTATATGCAGGTGTTATCATGCGTAAGTGTCAAGGGTTACGATGATGATAAAGAAAAAGAAAAATGCAAGATAACGAGAAAGAAAATGTGTTGTAAAAATGGTACGGCAATACGCATTGGGGAACCTTTGTTTCACTTTTATTTCCGTAATTCACCACTTTCTCTTGACGAAATCTGAAAACTCGCATATTCGCACAATTCTTATGTGCCATTAGATGGAATGCTTGTTTTATCAGTAGAAATTGCGAAACTGTGCAATTTATGTTTCGTTTTCCAGCTCCAGGGATGCCAGGAAAACCATGTGATGCAACCGAAAACGAGAAATGCAAGAAGGATGGGAAAGACTGTGTCCAAATCGGCGACACAGCGCAGTGCATTCGTGAGTATAATTTTTAAACCGTTTCCATGGGTTTCCTCTTTCCTTATGGAAATCTGTGCGTATTTGGCACATAACATTCCGTTAACTGTGTAGCAAGCATGGTGCTGTGGTTATGATTTATATGCAGCTGTTATCATGCGTAAGCCTCAAGGGTTACGATGGTGCTAAACACAAAGAAAAACATAATATAATGAGAAAGAAAATGCATTGTAAAAATGGTATGGCAATACGCACTGGGGAACCTTTGTATCACTTTTATTTCCATAATTTATCCCTTTCTCTTGACGAAACCCGAAACTTCACATATGCGCGCAATTCTTATGTGCAATTAGAGAGAATGCTTGTTTTATCAGTAGAAATTGCGAAACTGTGCAATTTATGTTTCGTTTACCAGCTCCAGGGATGCCAGCAAAACCATGTGATGCAACCGAAAACGAGAAATGCAAGAAGGATGGGAAAGACTGTGTCCAAATCGGCGACACAGCGCAGTGCATTCGTGAGTATAATTTTTAAACCGTTTCCATGGGTTTCCTCTTTCCTTATGGAAATCTGTGCGTATTTGGCACCTAACATTCCGTTAATTGTGTAGCAAGCATGGTGCTGTGGTTATGATTTATATGCAGCTGTTATCATGCGTAAGCCTCAAGGGTTACGATGGTGATAAAGAAAACGAAAAATACAAGATAAAAAGAAAAAATGCATTGTAAAAATGGAACGGCAATACGCATTGGGGAACCTTTCTATCACTTTTATTTCCATAATTTATCCCTTTCTCTTGACGAAACCCGAAACTTCACATATGCGCGCAATTCTTATGTGCAAATAGAGAGAATGCTTGTTTTATCAGCGGAAATCGCGAAACTGTGCAATTTATGTTTCGTTTACCAGCTCCAGGCATGCCAGCAAAACCATGTGATGCAACCGAAAACGCGAAATGCAAGAAGGATGGGAAAGACTGTGTCAAAATCGGCGACACAGCGCAGTGCATTCGTGAGTATAATTTTTAAACCGTTTCCATGGGTTTCCTCTTTCTTTATGGAAATCTGTGCGTATTTTGCACATACCATTCCGTTAACTGTGTAGCAACCATGGTGCTGTTATATGATTTATATGCAGGTGTTATCATGCGTAAGTGTCAAGGGTTACGATGATGATAAAGAAAAAGAAAAATGCAAGATAACGAGAAAGAAAATGTGTTGTAAAAATGGTACGGCAATACGCATTGGGGAACCTTTGTTTCACTTTTATTTCCGTAATTCACCACTTTCTCTTGACGAAATCTGAAAACTCGCATATTCGCACAATTCTTATGTGCCATTAGATGGAATGCTTGTTTTATCAGTAGAAATTGCGAAACTGTGCAATTTATGTTTCGTTTTCCAGCTCCAGGGATGCCAGGAAAACCATGTGATGCAACCGAAAACGAGAAATGCAAGAAGGATGGGAAAGACTGTGTCAAAATCGGCGACACAGCGCAGTGCATTCGTGAGTATAATTTTTAAACCGTTTCCATGGGTTTCCTCTTTCCTTATGGAAATCTGTGCGTATTTGGCACATAACATTCCGTTAACTGTGTAGCAAGCATGGTGCTGTGGTTAAGATTTATATGCAGCTGTTATCATGCGTAAGCCTCAAGGGTTACGATGGTGCTAAACACAAAGAAAAACATAATATAATGAGAAAGAAAATGCATTGTAAAAATGGTATGGCAATACGCACTGGGGAACCTTTGTTTCAATTTTATTTTCGTAATTCACCACTTACTCTTGACGAAATCTGAAAACTCGCATATTCGCACAATTCTTATGTGCCATTAGATGGAATGCTTGTTTTATCAGTAGAAATTGCGAAACTGTGCAATTTATGTTTCGTTTTCCAGCTCCAGGGATGCCAGGAAAACCATGTGATGCAACCGAAAACGAGAAATGCAAGAAGGATGGGAAAGACTGTGTCCAAATCGGCGACACAGCGCAGTGCATTCGTGAGTATAATTTTTAAACCGTTTCCATGGGTTTCCTCTTTCCTTATGGAAATCTGTGCGTATTTGGCTCATAACATTCCGTTAACTGTGTAGCAAGCATGGTGCTGTGGTTATGATTTATCTGCAGCTGTTATCATGCGTAAGCCTCAAGGGTTACGATGGTGATAAAGAAAACGAAAAATACAAGATAAAAAGAAAAAATGCATTGTAAAAATGGAACGGCAATACGCATTGGGGAACCTTTGTATCACTTTTATTTCCATAATTTATCCCTTTCTCTTGACGAAACCCGAAGCTTCACATATGCGCGCAATTCTTATGTGCAATTAGAGAGAATGCTTGTTTTATCAGCGGAAATCGCGAAACTGTGCAATTTATGTTTCGTTTACCAGCTCCAGGCATGCCAGCAAAACCATGTGATGCAACCGAAAACGCGAAATGCAAGAAGGATGGGAAAGACTGTGTCAAAATCGGCGACACAGCGCAGTGCATTCGTGAGTATAATTTTTAAACCGTTTCCATGGGTTTCCTCTTTCTTTATGGAAATCTGTGCGTATTTTGCACATAACATTCCGTTAACTGTGTAGCAACCATGGTGCTGTTATATGATTTATATGCAGGTGTTATCATGCGTAAGTGTCAAGGGTTACGATGATGATAAAGAAAAAGAAAAATGCAAGATAACGAGAAAGAAAATGTGTTGTAAAAATGGTACGGCAATACGCATTGGGGAACCTTTGTTTCACTTTTATTTCCGTAATTCACCACTTTCTCTTGACGAAATCTGAAAACTCGCATATTCGCACAATTCTTTTGTGCCATTAGATGGAATGCTTGTTTTATCAGTAGAAATTGCGAAACTGTGCAATTTATGTTTCGTTTACCAGCTCCAGGGATGCCAGGAAAACCATGTGATGCAACCGAAAACGAGAAATGCAAGAAGGATGGGAAAGACTGTGTCAAAATCGGCGACACAGCGCAGTGCATTCGTGAGTATAATTTTCAAACTGTTTCCATGGGTTTCCTCTTTATGGAAATCTGTGCGTATTTGGCACATAACATTCCGTTAACTGTGTAGCAAGCATGGTGCTGTGGTTATGATTTATATGCAGCTGTTATCATGCGTAAGTGTCAAGGGTTACGATGATGATAAAGAAAAAGAAAAATGCAAGATAACGAGAAAGAAAATGTGTTGTAAAAATGGTACGGCAATACGCATTGGGGAACCTTTGTATCACTTTTATTTCCATAATTTATCCCTTTCTCTTGACGAAACCCGAAACTTCACATATGCGCGCAATTCTTATGTGCAATTAGAGAGAATGCTTGTTTTATCAGCGGAAATCGCGAAACTGTGCAATTTATGTTTCGTTTACCAGCTCCAGGGATGCCAGGAAAACCATGTGACGCAACCGAAAACGCGAAATGCAAGAAGGATGGGAAAGACTGTGTCCAAATCGGCGACACAGCGCAGTGCATTCGTGAGTTTAATTTTTAAACCGTTTCCATGGGTTTCCTCTTTCTTTATGGAAATCTGTGCGTATTTGGCACATTACATTCCATTAACTGTGTAGCAAGCATGGTGCTGTGGTTATGATTTATATGCAGCTGTTATCATGCGTAAGCCTCAAGGGTTACGATGGTGCTAAATACAAAGAAAAATATAATATAAAGAGAAAGAAAATGCATTGTAAAAATGGTATGGCAATACGCACTGGGGAACCTTTGTTTCACTTTTATTTCCGTAATTCACCACTTTCTCTTGACGAAATCTGAAAACTCGGATATTCGCACAATTCTTTTGTGCCATTAGATGGAATGCTTGTTTTATCAGTAGAAATTGCGAAACTGTGCAATTTATGTTTCGTTTTCCAGCTCCAGGGATGGCAGGAAAACCATGTGATGCAACCGAAAACGAGAAATGCAAGAAGGATGGGAAAGACTGTGTCAAAATCGGCGACACAGCGCAGTGCATTCGTGAGTATAATTTTTAAACCGTTTCCATGGGTTTCCTCTTTCTTTATGGAAATCTGTGCGTATTTGGCACATAACATTCCGTTAACTGTGTAGCAAGCATGGTGCTGTGGTTATGATTTATATGCAGCTGTTATCATGCGTAAGCCTCAAGGGTTACGATGGTGATAAAAAAAAAGAAATACAAGATAAAGAGAAATAAAATTGTGTTGTAAAAATGGTACGGCAATACACATTGGGGAACCTTTGTTTCAGTTTTATTTCCATAATTCATCCCATTCTCTTGATGAAACTCGAAACTTCACATATGCGCACAATTCTTATGTGCAATTAGAGAGAATGCTTGTTTTATCAGCGGAAATTGCGAAACTGTGCAATTTATGTTTCATTTACCAGCTCCAGGGATGCCAGGAAAACCATGTGATGCAACCGAAAACGCGAAATGCAAGAAGGATGGGAAAGACTGTGTCAAAATCGGCGACACAGCGCAGTGCATTCGTGAGTATAATTTTTAAACCGTTTCCATGGGTTTCCCCTTTCTTTATGGAAATCTGTGCGTATTTGGCACATAATATTCCGTTAACTGTGTAGCAAGCATGGTGCTGTGGTTATGATTTATATGCAGCTGTTATCATGCGTAAGCCTCAAGGGTTACGATGGTACTAAAAACAAAGAAAAATATAATGTAAGGAGAAAGAAAATGCATTGTAAAAATGTTATGGCAACACGCACTGGGGAACCTTTGTTTCACTTTTATTTTCGTAATTCACCACTTACTCTTGACGAAATCTGAAACATCGCATATTTGCACCATTCTTATGTGCCATTAGAGAGAATGCTTGTTTTATCAGCGGAAATTGCGAAACTGTGCAATTTATGTTTCGTTTACCAGCCCCAGGAATGCCAGGAAAACCATGTGATGCAACCGAAAACGCGAAATGCAAGAAGGATGGGAAAGACTGTGTCAAAATCGGCGACACAGCGCAGTGCATTCGTGAGTATAATTTTTAAACCGTTTCCATGGGTTTCCTCTTTCTTTATGGAAATCTGTGCGTATTTGGCACATAACATTCCGTTAACTGTGTAGCAAGCATGGTGCTGTTTATATGATTTATATGCAGCTGTTATCATGCGTAAGCCTCAAGATTACGATGGTGATAAAGAAAAAGAAAAATAGAAGGTAAAGAAAAAAAAAATGCGTTGTAAAAATGGTACGGCAATACGCATTGGGGAACCTTTGTTTCACTTTTATTTCCATAATTCATCCCTTTCTCTTGACGAAACTCGAAACTTCACATATGCGCACAATTCTTATGTCCAATTAGAGAGAATGCTTGTTTTATCAGCGGAAATTGCGAAACTGTGCAATTTATGTTTCGTTTACCAGCTCCAGGCATGCCAAGAAAACCATGTGATGCAACCGAAAACGCGAAATGCAAGAAGGATGGGAAAGACTGTGTCAAAATCGGCGACACAGCGCAGTGCATTCGTGAGTATAATTTTTAAACCGTTTCCATGGGTTTCCTCTTTTTTTATGGAAATCTGTGCGCATTTGGCACATAACATTCCGTTAACTGTGTAGCAAGCATGGTGCTGTGGTTATGATTTATATGCAGATGTTATCATGCGTAAGCCTCAAGGGTTACGATGGTAATTAAAAAAAAGAAAAATTCAAGATAATGAGAAAAAATGCGTTGCAAAAATGGTACGGCAATACGCATTGGGGAACCTTTGTTTCACTTTTATTTCCATAATTCATCCCTTTCTCTTGACGAAACTCGAAACTTCACATATGCGCACAATTCTTATGTGCAATTTGAGAGAATGCTTGTTTTATCAGCGGAAATTGCGAAACTGTGCAATTTATGTTTCGTTTACCAGCTCCAGGCATGCCAAGAAAACCATGTGATGCAACCGAAAACGCGAAATGCAAGAAGGATGGGAAAAACTGTGTCAAAATCGGCGACACAGCGCAGTGCATTCGTGAGTATAATTTTTAAACCGTTTCCATGGGTTTCCCCTTTCTTTATGGAAATCTGTGCGTATTTGGCACATAACATTCCGTTAACTGTGTAGCAAGCATGGTGCTGTGGTTATGATTTATATGCAGCTGTTATCATGCGTAAGCCTCAAGGGTTACGATGGTGCTAAAAACAAAGAAAAATATAATATAAAGAGAAAGAAAATGCATTGTAACAATGGTACGGCAATACGCATTGGGGAACATTTGTTTCACTTTTATTTCCATAATTCATCCCTTTCTCTTGACGAAACTCGAAACTTCACATATGCGCACAATTCTTATGTGCAATTTGAGAGAATGCTTGTTTTATCAGTGGAAATTGCGAAACTGTGCAATTTATGTTTCGTTTACCAGCTCCAGGCATACCAGGAAAACCATGTGATGCAACCGAAAACGCGAAATGCAAGAAGGATGGGAAAGACTGTGTCCAAATCGGCGACACAGCGCAGTGCATTCGTGAGTATAATTTTTAAACCGTTTCCATGGGTTTCCCCTTTCTTTATGGAAATCTGTGCGTATTTGGCACATAACATTCCGTTAACTGTGTAGCAAGCATGGTGCTGTTTATATGATTTTTATGCAGCTGTTATCATGCGTAAGCCTCAAGATTACGATGGTGATAAAGGAAAAGAAAAATACAAGGTAAAGAGCAAAAAAAAATGCGTTGTAATAATGGTACGGCAATACGCATTGGGGAACCTTTGTTGAACTTTTATTTCCATAATTCATCCCTTTCTCTTGATGAAATTCGAAACTTCACATATGCGCACAATTCTTATGTGCAATTAGAGAGAATGCTTGTTTTATCAGCGGAAATTGCGAAACTGTGCAATTTATGTTTCGTTTACCAGCTCCAGGCATACCAGGAAAACCATGTGATGCAACCGAAAACGCGAAATGCAAGAAGGATGGGAAAGACTGTGTCCAAATCGGCGACACAGCGCAGTGCATTCGTGAGTATAATTTTTAAACCGTTTCCATGGGTTTCCCCTTTCTTTATGGAAATCTGTGCGTATTTGGCACATAACATTCCGTTAACTGTGTAGCAAGCATGGTGCTGTTTATATGATTTTTATGCAGCTGTTATCATGCGTAAGCCTCATGATTACGATGGTGATAAAGGAAAAGAAAAATACAAGGTAAAGAGCAAAAAAAATGCGTTGTAATAATGGTACGGCAATACGCATTGGGGAACCTTTGTTGAACTTTTATTTCCATAATTCATCCCTTTCTCTTGATGAAACTCGAAACTTCACATATGCGCACAATTCTTATGTGCAATTTGAGAGAATGCTTGTTTTATCAGCGGAAATTGCGAAACTGTGCAATTTATGTTTCGTTTACCAGCTCCAGGCATGCCAGGAAAACCATGTGATGCAACCGAAAACGCGAAATGCAAGAAGGATGGGAAAGACTGTGTCAAAATCGGCGACACAGCGCAGTGCATTCGTGAGTATAATTTTTAAACCGTTTCCATGGGTTTCCTCTTTCTTTATGGAAATGTGTGCGTATTTGGCACATACCATTCCGTTAACTGTGTAGCAAGCATGGTGCTGTGGTTATGATTTATATGCAGCTGTTATCATGCATTATCCTCAAGGGTTACGATGGTGCTAAAAACAAAGAAAAATATAATATAAAGAGAAAAAAAATGCATTGTAAAAATGGTATGGAAATACGCACTGGGGAACCTTTGTTTCACTTTTATTTTCGTAATTCACCACTTACTCTTGACGAAATCTGAAACATCGCATATTTGCACCATTCTTATGTGCCATTAGAGAAAATGCTTGTTTTATCAGCGGAAATTGCGAAACTGTGCAATTTATGTGTCGTTTACCAGCTCCAGGCATACCAGGAAAACCATGTGATGCAACCGAAAACGCGAAATGCAAGAAGGATGGGAAAGACTGTGTCAAAATCGGCGACACAGCGCAGTGCATTCGTGAGTATAATTTTTAAACCGTTTCCATGGGTTTCCCCTTTCTTTATGGAAATCTGTGTTTATTTGGCACATAACATTCCGTTAACTGTGTAGCAAGCATGGTGCTGTTTATATGATTTATATGCAGCTGTTATCATGCGTAAGCCTCAAGATTACGATGGTGATAAAGGAAAAGAAAAATACAAGGTAAAGAGAAAAAAAAATGCGTTGTAATAATGGTACGGCAATACGCATTGGGGAACCTTTGTTGAACTTTTATTTCCATAATTCATCCCTTTCTCTTGATGAAACTCGAAACTTCACATATGCGCACAATTCTTATGTGCAATTAGAGAGAATGCTTGTTTTATCAGCGGAAATTGCGAAACTGTGCAATTTATGTGTCGTTTACCAGCTCCAGGCATGCCAGGAAAACCATGTGATGCAACCGAAAACGAGAAATGCAAGAAGGATGGGAAAGACTGTGTCAAAATCGGCGACACAGCGCAGTGCATTCGTGAGTATAATTTTTAAACCGTTTCCATGGGTTTCCTATTTCTTTGTGGAAATCTGTGCTTATTTGGCACATAACATTCCGTTAACTGTGTAGCAACCATGGTGCTGTGGTTATGATTTATATGCAGATGTTATCATGCGTAAGCCTCAAGGGTTACGATGGTGATAAAAAAAAAAGAAAAATTCAAGATAACGAGAAAAAATGCGTTGCAAAAATGGTACGGCAATACGCATTGGGGAACCTTTGTTTCACTTTTATTTCCATAATTCATCCCTTTCTCTTGACGAAACTCGAAACTTCACATATGCGCACAATTCTTATGTGCAATTTGAGAGAATGCTTGTTTTATCAGCGGAAATTGCGAAACTGTGCAATTTATGTTTCGTTTACCAGCTCCAGGCATGCCAAGAAAACCATGTGATGCAACCGAAAACGCGAAATGCAAGAAGGATGGGAAAGACTGTGTCAAAATCGGCGACACAGCGCAGTGCATTCGTGAGTATAATTTTTAAACCGCTTCCATGGGTTTCCTCTTTCTTTATGGAAATCTGTGCGTATTTGGCACATAACATTCCGTTAACTGTGTAGCAAGCATGGTGCTGTGGTTATGATTTATATGCAGCTGTTATCATGCATTATCCTCAAGGGTTACGATGGTGCTAAAAACAAAGAAAAATATAATATAAAGAGAAGAAAAATGCATTGTAAAAATGGTATGGAAATACGCACTGGGGAACCTTTGTTTCACTTTTATTTTCGTAATTCACCACTTACTCTTGACGAAATCTGAAACATCACATATTTGCACCATTCTTATGTGCCATTAGAGAAAATGCTTGTTTTATCAGCGGAAATTGCGAAACTGTGCAATTTATGTGTCGTTTACCATCTCCAGGCATACCAGGAAAACCATGTGATGCAACCGAAAACGCGAAATGCAAGAAGGATGGGAAAGACTGTGTCAAAATCGGCGACACAGCGCAGTGCATTCGTGAGTATAATTTTTAAACCGTTTCCATGGGTTTCCTCTTTCTTGGTGGAAATCTGTGCGTATTTGGCACATAACATTCTGTTAACTGTGTAGCAAGCATGGTGCTGTGGTTATGATTTATATGCAGCTGTTATCATGCGTAAGCCTCAAGGGTTACGATGGTGCTAAAAACAAAGAAAAATATAATATAAAGAGAAAGAAAATGCATTGTAACAATGGTACGGCAATACGCATTGGGGAACCTTTGTTTCACTTTTATTTCCATAATTCATCGCTTTCTCTTGACGAAACTCGAAACTTCACATATGCGCACAATTCTTATGTGCAATTTGAGAGAATGCTTGTTTTATCAGTGGAAATTGCGAAACTGTGCAATTTATGTTTCGTTTACCAGCTCCAGGCATACCAGGAAAACCATGTGATGCAACCGAAAACGCGAAATGCAAGAAGGATGGGAAAGACTGTGTCCAAATCGGCGACACAGCGCAGTGCATTCGTGAGTATAATTTTTAAACCGTTTCCATGGGTTTCCCCTTTCTTTATGGAAATCTGTGCGTATTTGGCACATAACATTCCGTTAACTGTGTAGCAAGCATGGTGCTGTTTATATGATTTTTATGCAGCTGTTATCATGCGTAAGCCTCAAGATTACGATTTTGATAAAGGAAAAGAAAAATACAAGGTAAAGAGAAAAAAAAATGCGTTGTAATAATGGTACGGCAATACGCATTGGGGAACCTTTGTTGAACTTTTATTTCCATAATTCATCCCTTTCTCTTGACGAAACTCGAAACTTCACATATGCGCACAATTCTTATGTGCAATTAGAGAGAATGCTTGTTTTATCAGCGGAAATTGCGAAACTGTGCAATTTATGTTTCGTTTACCAGCTCCAGGCATGCCAGGAAAACCATGTGATGCAACCGAAAACGCGAAATGCAAGATGGATGGGAAAGACTGTGTCAAAATCGGCGACACAGCGCAGTGCATTCGTGAGTATAATTTGTAAACCGTTTCCATGGGTTTCCTCTTTCTTTATGGAAATCTGTGCGTATTTGGCACATAACATTCCGTTAACTGTGTAGCAAGCATGGTGCTGTGGTTATGATTTATATGCAGCTGTTTTCATGCATTATCCTCAAGGGTTACGATGGTGCTAAAAACAAAGAAAAATATAATATAAAGAGAAAAAAAATGCATTGTAAAAATGGTATGGAAATACGCACTGGGGAACCTTTGTTTCACTTTTATTTTCGTAATTCACCACTTATACTTGACGAAATCTGAAACATCGCATATTTGCACCATTCTTATGTGCCATTAGAGAAAATGCTTGTTTTATCAGCGGAAATTGCGAAACTGTGCAATTTATGTTTCGTTTACCAGCTCCAGGCATGCCAGGAAAACCATGTGATGCAACCGAAAACGCGAAATGCAAGAAGGATGGGAAAGACTGTGTCAAAATCGGCGACACAGCGCAGTGCATTCGTGAGTATAATTTTTAAACCGTTTCCATGGGTTTCCTCTTTCTTTATGGAAATCTGTGCGTATTTGGCACATAACATTCCATTAACTGTGTAGCAAGCATGGTGCTGTTTATATGATTTATATGCAGCTGTTATCATGCGTAAACCTCAAGATTACGATGGTGATAAAGAAAAAGGGAAATACAAGATCAAGAGAAAGAAAATGCATTGTAAAAATGGTATGGCAATACGCACTGGGGAACCTTTGTTTCACTTTTATTTTCGTAATTCACCACTTACTCTTGACGAAATCTGAAACATCGCATATTTGCACCATTCTTATGTGCCATTAGAGAAAATGCTTGTTTTATCAGCGGAAATTGCGAAACTGTGCAATTTATGTTTCGTTTACCAGCTCCAGGCATGCCAGGAAAACCATGTGATGCAACCGAAAACGCGAAATGCAAGATGGATGGGAAAGACTGTGTCAAAATCGGCGACACAGCGCAGTGCATTCGTGAGTATAATTTGTAAACCGTTTCCATGGGTTTCCTCTTTCTTTATGGAAATCTGTGCGCATTTGGCACATAACATTCCGTTAACTGTGTAGCAAGCATGGTGCTGTGGTTATGATTTATATGCAGATGTTATCATGCGTAAGCCTCAAGGGTTACGATGGTGATAAAGAAAAAGAAAAATTCAAGATAAAGAGAAAAAATGCGCTGCAAGAATGGTACGGCAATACGCATTGGGGAACCTTTGTTTCACTTTTATTTCCATAATTCATCCCTTTCTCTTGACGAAACTCGAAACTTCACATATGCGCACAATTCTTATGTGCAATTAGAGAGAATGCTTGTTTTATCAGCGGAAATTGCGAAACTGCAATTTATGTTTCGTTTACCAGCTCCAGGCATGCCAGGAAAACCATGTGATGCAACCGAAAACGCGAAATGCAAGAAGGATGGGAAAGACTGTGTCAAAATCGGCGACACAGCGCAGTGCATTCGTGAGTATAATTTTTAAACCGTTTCCATGGGTTTCCTCTTTCTTTATGGAAATCTGTGCGCATTTGGCACATAACATTCCGTTAACTGTGTAGCAAGCATGGTGCTGTGGTTATGATTTATATGCAGATGTTATCATGCGTCAGCCTCAAGGGTTACGATGGTGATAAAGAAAAAGAAAAATTCAAGATAAAGAGAAAAAATGCGTTGCAAGAATGGTACGGCAATACGCATTGGGGAACCTTTGTTTCACTTTTATTTCCATAATTCATCCCTTTCTCTTGACGAAACTCGAAACTTCACATATGCGCACAATTCTTATGTGCAATTAGAGAGAATGCTTGTTTTATCAGCGGAAATTGCGAAACTGCAATTTATGTTTCGTTTACCAGCTCCAGGCATGCCAGGAAAACCATGTGATGCAACCGAAAACGCGAAATGCAAGATGGATGGGAAAGGCTGTGTCAAAATCGGCGACACAGCGCAGTGCATTCGTGAGTATAATTTGTAAACCGTTTCCGTGGGTTTCCTCTTTCTTTATGGAAATCTGTGCGTATTTGGCACATAACATTTCATTAACTGTGTAGCAAGCATGGTGCTGTTTATATGATTTATATGCAGCTGTTATCATGCGTAAACCTCAAGATTACGATGGTGATAAAGAAAAAGGGAAATACAAGATCAAGAGAAAGAAAATGCATTGTAAAAATGGTATGGCAATACGCACTGGGGAACCTTTGTTTCACTTTTATTTTCGTAATTCACCACTTACTCTTGACGAAATCTGAAACATCGCATATTTGCACCATTCTTACGTGCAATTAGAGAGAATGCTTGTTTTATCAGCGGAAATTGCGAAACTGCAATTTATGTTTCGTTTACCAGCTCCAGGCATGCCAGGAAAACCATGTGATGCAACCGAAAACGCGAAATGCAAGATGGATGGGAAAGACTGTGTCAAAATCGGCGACACAGCGCAGTGCATTCGTGAGTATATTTTTAAACCGTTTCCATGGGTTTCCTCTTTCTTTATGGAAATCTGTGCGCATTTGGCACATAACATTCCGTGAACTGTGTAGCAAGCATGGTGCTGTGGTTATGATTTATATGCAGATGTTATCATGCGTAAGCCTCAAGGGTTACGATGGTGATAAAGAAAAAGAAAAATTCAAGATAAAGAGAAAAAATGCGTTGCAAGAATGGTACGGCAATACGCATTGGGGAACCTTTGTTTCACTTTTATTTCCATAATTCATCCCTTTCTCTTGACGAAACTCGAAACTTCACATATGCCCACAATTCTTATGTGAAATTAGAGAGAATGCTTGTTTTATCAGCGGAAATTGCGAAACTGCAATTTATGTTTCGTTTACCAGCTCCAGGCATGCCAGGAAAACCATGTGATGCAACCGAAAACGCGAAATGCAAGATGGATGGGAAAGGCTGTGTCAAAATCGGCGACACAGCGCAGTGCATTCGTGAGTATAATTTGGAAACCGTTTCCGTGGGTTTCCTCTTTCTTTATGGAAATCTGTGCGTATTTGGCACATAACATTCCGTTAACTGTGTAGCAAGCATGGTGCTGTGTATATGATTTATATGCAGCTGTTATCATGCGTAAGCCTCAAGATTACGATGGCGATAAAAAAAAAGGAAAATGCAAGATAAAGAGAAAAAATGCGTTGCAAAAATGGTACGGCAATACGCATTGGGGAACCTTTGTATCACTTTTATTTCCATAATTTATCCCTTTCTCTTGACGAAACCCGAAACTTCACATATGCGCGCAATTCTTATGTGCAATTAGAGAGAATGCTTGTTTTATCAGCGGAAATCGCGAAACTGTGCAATTTATGTTTCGTTTACCAGCTCCAGGCATGCCAGGAAAACCATGTGATGCAACCGAAAACGCGAAATGCAAGAAGGATGGGAAAGACTGTGTCAAAATCGGCGACACAGCGCAGTGCATTCGTGAGTATAATTTTTAAACCGTTTCCATGGGTTTCCTCTTTCTTTATGGAAATCTGTGCGTATTTTGCACATAACATTCCGTTAACTGTGTAGCAACCATGGTGCTGTTATATGATTTATATGCAGGTGTTATCATGCGTAAGTGTCAAGGGTTACGATGATGATAAAGAAAAAGAAAAATGCAAGATAACGAGAAAGAAAATGTGTTGTAAAAATGGTACGGCAATACGCATTGGGGAACCTTTGTTTCACTTTTATTTCCGTAATTCACCACTTTCTCTTGACGAAATCTGAAAACTCGCATATTCGCACAATTCTTTTGTGCCATTAGATGGAATGCTTGTTTTATCAGTAGAAATTGCGAAACTGTGCAATTTATGTTTCCTTTACCAGCTCCAGGGATGCCAGGAAAACCATGTGATGCAACCGAAAACGCGAAATGCAAGAAGGATGGGAAAGACTGTGTCAAAATCGGCGACACAGCGCAGTGCATTCGTGAGTATAATTTTTAAACCGTTTCCATGGGTTTCCTCTTTCTTTATGGAAATCTGTGCGTATTTTGCACATAACATTCCGTTAACTGTGTAGCAACCATGGTGCTGTTATATGATTTATATGCAGGTGTTATCATGCGTAAGTGTGAAGGGTTACGATGATGATAAAGAAAAAGAAAAATGCAAGATAACGAGAAAGAAAATGTGTTCTAAAAATGGTACGGCAATATGCATTGGGGAACCTTTGTTTCACTTTTATTTCCGTAATTCACCACTTTCTCTTGACGAAATCTGAAAACTCGCATATTCGCACAATTCTTTTGTGCCATTAGATGGAATGCTTGTTTTATCAGTAGAAATTGCGAAACTGTGCAATTTATGTTTCGTTTACCAGCTCCAGGGATGCCAGGAAAACCATGTGATGCAACCGAAAACGCGAAATGCAAGAAGGATGGGAAAGACTGTGTCAAAATCGGCGACACAGCGCAGTGCATTCGTGAGTATAATTTTTAAACCGTTTCCATGGTTTTTCTCTTTCTTTATGGAAATCTGTGCGTATTTTGCACATAACATTCGGTTAACTGTGTAGCAACCATGGTGCTGTTATATAATTTATATGCAGGTGTTACCATGCGTAAGTGTCAAGGGTTACGATGATGATAAAGAAAAAGAAAAATGCAAGATAACGAGAAAGAAAATGTGTTGTAAAAATGGTACGGCAATACGCATTGGGGAACCTTTGTTTCACTTTTATTTCCGTAATTCACCACTTTCTCTTGACGAAATCTGAAAACTCGCATATTCGCAATATTCTTTTGTGCCATTAGATGGAATGCTTGTTTTATCAGTAGAAATTGCGAAACTGTGCAATTTATGTTTCGTTTACCAGCTCCAGGGATGCCAGGAAAACCATGTGATGCAACCGAAAACGAGAAATGCAAGAAGGATGGGAAAGACTGTGTCCAAATCGGCGACACAGCGCAGTGCATTCGTGAGTATAATTTTCAAACTGTTTCCATGGGTTTCCTCTTTATGGAAATCTGTGCGTATTTGGCACATAACATTCCGTTAACTGTGTAGCAAGCATGGTGCTGTGGTTATGATTTATATGCAGCTGTTATCATGCGTAAGCCTCAAGGGTTACGATGGTGATAAAGAAAACGAAAAATACAAGATAAAAAGAAAAAATCCATTGTAAAAATGGAACGGCAATACGCATTGGGGAACCTTTGTTTCACTTTTATTTCCATAATTTATCCCTTTCTCTTGACGAAACCCGAAACTTCACATATGCGCGCAATTCTTATGTGCAATTAGAGAGAATGCTTGTTTTATCAGCGGAAATCGCGAAACTGTGCAATTTATGTTTCGTTTACCAGCTCCAGGGATGCCAGGAAAACCATGTGATGCAACCGAAAACGCGAAATGCAAGAAGGATGGGAAAGACTGTGTCAAAATCGGCGACACAGCGCAGTGCATTCGTGAGTATAATTTTTAAACCGTTTCCATGGGTTTCCTCTTTCTTTATGGAAATCTGTGCTTGTTTGGCACATAATATTCCGTTAACTGTGTAGCAAGCATGGTGCTGTGGTTATGATTTATATGCAGCTGTTATCATGCGTAAGCCTCAAGGGTTATGATGGTGATAAAGAAAAAGAAAAATGCAAGATAACGAGAAAGAAAATGCGTTGCAAAAATGGTGCGGCAATACGCATTGGGGAACCTTTGTTGCACTTTTATTTCCATAATTCATCCCTTTCTCTTGACGAAACTCGAAACTTCACATATGCGCACAATTCTTATGTGCAATTAGAGAGAATGCTTGTTTTATCAGCGGAAATTGCGAAACTGCAATTTATGTTTCGTTTACCAGCTCCAGGCATGCCAGGAAAACCATGTGATGCAACCGAAAACGCGAAATGCAAGATGGATGGGAAAGACTGTGTCAAAATTGGCGACACAGCGCAGTGCATTCGTGGGTATAATTTGTAAACCGTTTCCATGGGTTTCCTCTTTCTTTATGGAAATATGTGCGTATTTGGCACATAACATTCCGCTTACTGTGTAGCAAGCATGGTGCTGTTTATATAATTTATATGCAGCTGTTATCATGCGTAAGCCTCAAGATTACGATGGTGATAAAGAAAAAGGAAAATACAAGATCAAGAGAAAGAAAATGCATTGTAAAAATGGTATGGCAATACGCACTGGGGAACCTTTGTTTCACTTTTATTTTCGTCATTCACCACTTACTCTTGACGAAATCTGAAACATCGCATATTTGCACCATTCTTACGTGCAATTAGAGAGAATGCTTGTTTTATCAGCGGAAATTGCGAAACTGTGCAATTTATGTTTCGTTTACCAGCTCCAGGCATGCCAGGAAAACCATGTGATGCAACCGAAAACGCGAAATGCAAGATGGATGGGAAAGACTGTGTCAAAATCGGCGACACAGCGCAGTGCATTCGTGAGTATAATTTGTAAACCGTTTCCATGGGTTTCCTCTTTCTTTATGGAAATCTGTGCGCATTTGGCACATAACATTCCGTTAACTGTGTAGCAAGCATGGTGCTGTGGTTATGATTTATATGCAGATGTTATCATGCGTAAGCCTCAAGGGTTACGATGGTGATAAAGAAAAAGAAAAATTCAAGATAAAGAGAAAAAATGCGTTCCAAAAATGGTACGGCAATACGCATTGGGGAACCTTTGTTTCACTTTTATTTCCATAATTGATCCCTTTCTCTTGACGAAACTCGAAACTTCACATATGCGCACAATTCTTATGTGCAATTAGAGAGAATCCTTGTTTTATCAGCGGAAATTGCGAAACTGCAATTTATGTTTCGTTTACCAGCTCCAGGCATGCCAGGAAAACCATGTGATGCAACCGAAAACGCGAAATGCAAGATGGATGGGAAAGGCTGTGTCAAAATCGGCGACACAGCGCAGTGCATTCGTGAGTATAATTTGTAAACCGTTTCCGTGGGTTTCCTCTTTCTTTTTGGAAATCTGTGCGTATTTGGCACATAACATTCCGTTAACTGTGTAGCAAGCATGGTGCTGTGTATATGATTTATATGCAGCTGTTATCATGCGTAAGCCTCAAGATTACGATGGTGATAAAGAAAAAGGAAAATGCAAGATAACGAGAAAGAAAATGCGTTGCAAAAATGGTACGGCAATACGCATTGGGGAACCTTTGTTGCACTTTTATTTCCATAATTCATCCCTTTCTCTTGACGAAACTCGAAACTTCACATATGCGCACAATTCTTATGTGCAATTAGAGAGAATGCTTGTTTTATCAGCGGAAATTGCGAAACTGTGCAATTTATGTTTCGTTTACCAGCCCCAGGCATGCCAAGAAAACCATGTGATGCAACCGAAAACGCGAAATGCAAGAAGGATGGGAAAGACTGTGTCCAAATCGGCGACACAGCGCAGTGCATTCGTGAGTATAATTTTTAAACCGTTTCCATGGGTTTCCCCTTTCTTTATGGAAATCTGTGCGTATTTGGCACATAACATTCCGTTAACTGTGTAGCAAGCATGGTGCTGTGGTTATGATTTATATGCAGCTGTTATCATGCGTAAGCCTCAAGGGTTACGATGGTACTAAAAACAAAGAAAAATATAATGTAAGGAGAAAGAAAATGCATTGTAAAAATGTTATGGCAACACGCACTGGGGAACCTTTGTTTCACTTTTATTTTCGTAATTCACCACTTACTCTTGACGAAATCTGAAACATCGCATATTTGCACCATTCTTATGTGCAATTAGAGAGAATGCTTGTTTTATCAGCGGAAATTGCGAAACTGTGCAATTTATGTTTCGTTTACCAGCTCCAGGCATGCCAGGAAAACCATGTGATGCAACCGAAAACGCGAAATGCAAGATGGATGGGAAAGACTGTGTCAAAATCGGCGACACAGCGCAGTGCATTCGTGAGTATAATTTGTAAACCGTTTCCATGGGTTTCCTCTTTCTTTATGGAAATCTGTGCGTATTTGGCACATAACATTCCGTTAACTGTGTAGCAAGCATGGTGCTGTGGTTATGATTTATATGCAGCTGTTATCATGCGTAAGCCTCAAGGGTTACGATGGTGCAAAGAAAACGAAAAATACAAGATAAAAAGAAAAAATGCATTGTAAAAATGGGACGGCAATATGCATTGGGGAACTTTTGTTTCACTTTTATTTCCATAATTTATCCCTTTCTCTTGACGAAACCCGAAACTTCACATATGCGCGCAATTCTTATGTGCAATTAGAGAGAATGCTTGTTTTATCAGCGGAAATTGCAAAACTGTGCAATTTATGTTTCGTTTACCAGCTCCAGGCATGCCAGGAAAACCATGTGATGCAACCGAAAACGCGAAATGCAAGAAGGATGGGAAAGACTGTGTCAAAATCGGCGACACAGCGCAGTGCATTCGTGAGTATAATCTTTAAACCGTTTCCATGGGTTTACTCTTTCGTTGTGGAAATCTGTGCTTATATGGCACATAACATTCCGTTAACTGTGTAGCAAGCATGGTGCTGTGGTTATGATTTATATGCAGATGTTATCATGCGTAAGCCTCAAGGGTTATGATGGTGATAAAGAAAAAGAAAAATGCAAGATAACGAGAAAGAAAATGCGTTGCAAAAATGGTGCGGCAATACGCATTGGGGAACCTTTGTTGCACTTTTATTTCCATAATTCATCCCTTTCTCTTGACGAAACTCGAAACTTCACATATGCGCACAATTCTTATGTGCAATTAGAGAGAATGCTTGTTTTATCAGCGGAAATTGCGAAACTGCAATTTATGTTTCGTTTACCAGCTCCAGGCATGCCAGGAAAACCATGTGATGCAACCGAAAACGCGAAATGCAAGATGGATGGGAAAGACTGTGTCAAAATTGGCGACACAGCGCAGTGCATTCGTGGGTATAATTTTTAAACCGTTTCCATGGGTTTCCTCTTTCTTTATGGAAATCTGTGCGTATTTGGCACATAACATTCCGTTAACTGTGTAGCAAGCATGGTGCTGTGGTTATGATTTATATGCAGCTGTTATCATGCATTATCCTCAAGGGTTACGATGGTGCTAAAAACAAAGAAAAATATAATATAAAGAGAAAAAAAATGCATTGTAAAAATGGTATGGAAATACGCACTGGGGAACCTTTGTTTCACTTTTATTTTCGTAATTCACCACTTACCCTTGACGAAATCTGAAACATCGCATATTTGCACCATTCTTATGTGCCATTAGAGAAAATGCTTGTTTTATCAGAGGAAATTGCGAAACTGTGCAATTTATGTTTCGTTTACCAGCTCCAGGCATGCCAGGAAAACCATGTGATGCAACCGAAAACGCGAAATGCAAGATGGATGGGAAAGACTGTGTCAAAATCGGCGACACAGCGCAGTGCATTCGTGAGTATAATTTTTAAACCGTTTCCATGGGTTTACTCTTTCGTTGTGGAAATCTGTGCTTATATGGCACATAACATTCCGTTAACTGTGTAGCAAGCATGGTGCTGTGGTTATGATTTATATGCAGATGTTATCATGCGTAAGCCTCAAGGGTTATGATGGTGATAAAGAAAAAGAAAAATGCAAGATAACGAGAAAGAAAATGCGTTGCAAAAATGGTGCGGCAATACGCATTGGGGAACCTTTGTTGCACTTTTATTTCCATAATTCATCCCTTTCTCTTGACGAAACTCGAAACTTCACATATGCGCACAATTCTTATGTGCAATTAGAGAGAATGCTTGTTTTATCAGCGGAAATTGCGAAACTGCAATTTATGTTTCGTTTACCAGCTCCAGGCATGCCAGGAAAACCATGTGATGCAACCGAAAACGCGAAATGCAAGATGGATGGGAAAGACTGTGTCAAAATTGGCGACACAGCGCAGTGCATTCGTGGGTATAATTTGTAAACCGTTTCCATGGGTTTCCTCTTTCTTTATGGAAATATGTGCGTATTTGGCACATAACATTCCGCTAACTGTGTAGCAAGCATGGTGCTGTTTATATAATTTATATGCAGCTGTTATCATGCGTAAGCCTCAAGATTACGATGGTGATAAAGAAAAAGGAAAATACAAGATCAAGAGAAAGAAAATGCATTGTAAAAATGGTATGGCAATACGCACTGGGGAACCTTTGTTTCACTTTTATTTTCGTAATTCACCACTTACTCTTGACGAAATCTGAAACATCGCATATTTGCACCATTCTTACGTGCAATTAGAGAGAATGCTTGTTTTATCAGCGGAAATTGCGAAACTGTGCAATTTATGTTTCGTTTACCAGCTCCAGGCATGCCAGGAAAACCATGTGATGCAACCGAAAACGCGAAATGCAAGATGGATGGGAAAGACTGTGTCAAAATCGGCGACACAGCGCAGTGCATTCGTTAGTATAATTTGTAAACCGTTTCCATGGGTTTCCTCTTTCTTTATGGAAATCTGTGCGCATTTGGCACATAACATTCCGTTAACTGTGTAGCAAGCATGGTGCTGTGGTTATGATTTATATGCAGATGTTATCATGCGTAAGCCTCAAGGGTTACGATGGTGATAAAGAAAAAGAAAAATTCAAGATAAAGAGAAAAAATGCGTTCCAAAAATGGTACGGCAATACGCATTGGGGAACCTTTGTTTCACTTTTATTTCCATAATTGATCCCTTTCTCTTGACGAAACTCGAAACTTCACATATGCGCACAATTCTTATGTGCAATTAGAGAGAATCCTTGTTTTATCAGCGGAAATTGCGAAACTGCAATTTATGTTTCGTTTACCAGCTCCAGGCATGCCAGGAAAACCATGTGATGCAACCGAAAACGCGAAATGCAAGATGGATGGGAAAGGCTGTGTCAAAATCGGCGACACAGCGCAGTGCATTCGTGAGTATAATTTGTAAACCGTTTCCGTGGGTTTCCTCTTTCTTTTTGGAAATCTGTGCGTATTTGGCACATAACATTCCGTTAACTGTGTAGCAAGCATGGTGCTGTGTATATGATTTATATGCAGCTGTTATCATGCGTAAGCCTCAAGATTACGATGGTGATAAAGAAAAAGGAAAATGCAAGATAACGAGAAAGAAAATGCGTTGCAAAAATGGTACGGCAATACGCATTGGGGAACCTTTGTTGCACTTTTATTTCCATAATTCATCCCTTTCTCTTGACGAAACTCGAAACTTCACATATGCGCACAATTCTTATGTGCAATTAGAGAGAATGCTTGTTTTATCAGCGGAAATTGCGAAACTGTGCAATTTATGTTTCGTTTACCAGCCCCAGGCATGCCAAGAAAACCATGTGATGCAACCGAAAACGCGAAATGCAAGAAGGATGGGAAAGACTGTGTCCAAATCGGCGACACAGCGCAGTGCATTCGTGAGTATAATTTTTAAACCGTTTCCATGGGTTTCCCCTTTCTTTATGGAAATCTGTGCGTATTTGGCACATAACATTCCGTTAACTGTGTAGCAAGCATGGTGCTGTGGTTATGATTTATATGCAGCTGTTATCATGCGTAAGCCTCAAGGGTTACGATGGTACTAAAAACAAAGAAAAATATAATGTAAGGAGAAAGAAAATGCATTGTAAAAATGTTATGGCAACACGCACTGGGGAACCTTTGTTTCACTTTTATTTTCGTAATTCACCACTTACTCTTGACGAAATCTGAAACATCGCATATTTGCACCATTCTTATGTGCAATTAGAGAGAATGCTTGTTTTATCAGCGGAAATTGCGAAACTGTGCAATTTATGTTTCGTTTACCAGCTCCAGGCATGCCAGGAAAACCATGTGATGCAACCGAAAACGCGAAATGCAAGATGGATGGGAAAGACTGTGTCAAAATCGGCGACACAGCGCAGTGCATTCGTGAGTATAATTTGTAAACCGTTTCCATGGGTTTCCTCTTTCTTTATGGAAATCTGTGCGCATTTGGCACATAACATTCCGTTAACTGTGTAGCAAGCATGGTGCTGTGGTTATGATTTATATGCAGATGTTATCATGCGTAAGCCTCAAGGGTTACGATGGTGATAAAGAAAAAGAAAAATTCAAGATAAAGAGAAAAAATGCGTTGCAAAAATGGTACGGTAATACGCATTGGGGAACCTTTGTTTCACTTTTATTTCCATAATTCATCCCTTTCTCTTGACGAAACTCGCAACTTCACATATGCGCACAATTCTTATGTGAAATTAGAGAGAATGCTTGTTTTATCAGCGGAAATTGCGAAACTGCAATTTATGTTTCGTTTACCAGCTCCAGGCATGCCAGGAAAACCATGTGATGCAACCGAAAACGCGAAATGCAAGATGGATGGGGAAGGCTGTGTCAAAATCGGCGACACAGCGCAGTGCATTCGTGAGTATAATTTGTAAACCGTTTCCATGCGTTTCCTCTTTCTTTATGGAAATCTGTGCGTATTTGGCACATAACATTCCGTTAACTGTGTAGCAAGCATGGTGCTGTTTATATGATTTATATGCAGCTGTTATCATGCGTAAGCCTCAAGATTACGATGGTGATAAAGAAAAAGGAAAATGCAAGATAACGAGAAAGAAAATGTGTTGTAAAAATGGTACGGCAATACGCATTGGGGAACCTTTGTTTCACTTTTATTTCCGTAATTCACCACTTTCTCTTGACGAAATCTGAAAACTCGCATATTCGCAATATTCTTTTGTGCCATTAGATGGAATGCTTGTTTTATCAGTAGAAATTGCGAAACTGTGCAATTTATGTTTCGTTTACCAGCTCCAGGGATGCCAGGAAAACCATGTGATGCAACCGAAAACGAGAAATGCAAGAAGGATGGGAAAGACTGTGTCAAAATCGGCGACACAGCGCAGTGCATTCGTGAGTATAATTTGTAAACCGTTTCCATGGGTTTCCTCTTTATGGAAATCTGTGCGTATTTGGCACATAACATTCCGTTAACTGTGTAGCAAGCATGGTGCTGTGGTTATGATTTATATGCAGCTGTTATCATGCGTAAGCCTCAAGGGTTACGATGGTGCAAAGAAAACGAAAAATACAAGATAAAAAGAAAAAATGCATTGTAAAAATGGAACGGCAATATGCATTGGGGAACTTTTGTTTCACTTTTATTTCCATAATTTATCCCTTTCTCTTGACGAAACCCGAAACTTCACATATGCGCGCAATTCTTATGTGCAATTAGAGAGAATGCTTGTTTTATCAGCGGAAATTGCAAAACTGTGCAATTTATGTTTCGTTTACCAGCTCCAGGCATGCCAGGAAAACCATGTGATGCAACCGAAAACGCGAAATGCAAGAAGGATGGGAAAGACTGTGTCAAAATCGGCGACACAGCGCAGTGCATTCGTGAGTATAATTTTTAAACCGTTTCCATGGGTTTCCTCTTTCTTTGTGGAAATCTGTGCTTGTTTGGCATATACCATTCCGTTAACTGTGTAACAAGCATGGTGCTGTGGTTATGATTTATATGGAGATGTTATCATGCGTAAGCCTCAAGGGTTACGATGGTGATAAAGAAAAAGAAAAATTTATATGATTTATATGCAGCTGTTATCATGCGTAAGCCTCAAGATTACGATGGTGATAAAGGAAAAGAAAAATACAAGGTAAAGAGAAAAAAAAATGCGTTGTAATAATGGTACGGCAATACGCATTGGGGAACCTTTGTTTCACTTTTATTTCCATAATTCATCCCATTCTCTTGATGAAACTCGAAACTTCACATATGCGCACAATTCTTATGTGCAATTAGAGAGAATGCTTGTTTTATCAGCGGAAATTGCGAAACTGTGCAATTTATGTTTCGTTTACCAGCTCCAGGCATGCCAGGAAAACCATGTGATGCAACCGAAAACGCGAAATGCAAGAAGGATGGGAAAGACTGTGTCAAAATCGGCGACACAGCGCAGTGCATTCGTGAGTATAATCTTTAAACCGTTTCCATGGGTTTCCTCTTTCTTTATGGAAATCTGTGCGTATTTGGCACATAACATTCCGTTAACTGTGTAGCAAGCATGGTGCTGTGGTTGTGATTTATATGCAGCTGTTATCATGCGTTATCCTCAAGGGTTACGATGGTGCTAAAAACAAAGAAAAATATAATATAAAGAGAAAGAAAATGCATTGTAACAATGGTATGGCAATACGCACTGGGGAACCTTTGTTTCACTTTTATTTTCGTAATTCACCACTTACTCTTGACGAAATCTTAAACATCGCATATCTGCACCATTCTTATGTGCCATTAGAGAGAATGCTTGTTTTTTTAGCGGAAATTGCGAAACTGTGCAATTTATGTTTCGTTTACCAGCTCCAGGGATGGCAGGAAAACCATGTGATGCAACCGAAAACGCGAAATGCAAGAAGGATGGGAAAGACTGTGTCCAAATCGGCGACACAGCGCAGTGCATTCGTGAGTATAATTTTTAAACCGTTTCCATGGGTTCCCCCTTTCTTTATGGAAATCTGTGCGTATTTGGCACATAATATTCCGTTAACTGTGTAGCAAGCATGGTGCTTTGGTTATGATTTATATGCAGCTGTTATCATGCGTAAGCCTCAAGGGTTACGATGGTACTAAAAACAAAGAAAAATATAATGTAAGGAGAAAGAAAATGCATTGTAAAAATGTTATGGCAACACGCACTGGGGAACCTTTGTTTCACTTTTATTTTCGTAATTCACCACTTACTCTTGACGAAATCTGAAACATCGCATATTTGCACCATTCTTATGTGCCATTAGAGAGAATGCTTGTTTTATCAGCGGAAATTGCGAAACTGTGCAATTTATGTTTCGTTTACCAGCTCCAGGCATACCAGGAAAACCATGTGATGCAACCGAAAACGCGAAATGCAAGATGGATGGGAAAGACTGTGTCAAAATCGGCGACACAGCGCAGTGCATACGTGAGTATAATTTTTAAACCGTTTCCATGGGTTTCCTCTTTCTTTATGGAAATCTGTGCGCATTTGGCACATAACATTCCGTTAACTGTGTAGCAAGCATGGTGCTGTTTATATGATTTATATGCAGCTGTTATCATGCGTAAGCCTCAAGATTACGATGGTGATAAAGGAAAAGAAAAATACAAGGTAAAGAGAAAAAAAAAAATGCGTTGTAATAATGGTACGGCAATACGCATTGGGGAACCTTTGTTGAACTTTTATTTCCATAATTCATCCCTTTCTCTTGATGAAACTCGAAACTTCACATATGCGCACAATTCTTATGTGCAATTAGAGAGAATGCTTGTTTTATCAGCGGAAATTGCGAAACTGTGCAATTTATGTTTCGTTTACCAGCTCCAGGCATGCCAGGAAAACCATGTGATGCAACCGAAAACGCGAAATGCAAGATGGATGGGAAAGACTGTGTCAAAATCGGCGACACAGCGCAGTGCATACGTGAGTATAATTTTTAAACCGTTTCCATGGGTTTCCTATTTCTTTGTGGAAATCTGTGCTTATTTGGCACATAACATTCCGTTAACTGTGTAGCAACCATGGTGCTGTGGTTATGATTTATATGCAGATGTTATCATGCGTAAGCCTCAAGGGTTACGATGGTGATAAAAAAAAAGAAAAATTCAAGATAACGAGAAAAAATGCGTTGCAAAAATGGTACGGCAATACGCATTGGGGAACCTTTGTTTCACTTTTATTTCCATAATTCATCCCTTTCTCTTGACGAAACTCGAAACTTCACATATGCGCACAATTCTTATGTGCAATTTGAGAGAATGCTTGTTTTATCAGCGGAAATTGCGAAACTGTGCAATTTATGTTTCGTTTACCAGCTCCAGGCATGCCAAGAAAACCATGTGATGCAACCGAAAACGCGAAATGCAAGAAGGATGGGAAAGACTGTGTCAAAATCGGCGACACAGCGCAGTGCATTCGTGAGTATAATTTTTAAACCGTTTCCATGGGTTTCCTCTTTCTTTATGGAAATCTGTGCGTATTTGGCACATAACATTCCGTTAACTGTGCAGCAAGCATGGTGCTGTGGTTATGATTTATATGCAGCTGTTATCATGCATTATCCTCAAGGGTTACGATGGTGCTAAAAACAAAGAAAAATATAATATAAAGAGAAAAAAAAATGCATTGTAAAAATGGTATGGAAATACGCACTGGGGAACCTTTGTTTCACTTTTATTTTCGTAATTCACCACTTACCCTTGACGAAATCTGAAACATCGCATATTTGCACCATTCTTATGTGCCATTAGAGAAAATGCTTGTTTTATCAGAGGAAATTGCGAAACTGTGCAATTTATGTTTCGTTTACCAGCTCCAGGCATGTCAGGAAAACCATGTGATGCAACCGAAAACGCGAAATGCAAGATGGATGGGAAAGACTGTGTCAAAATCGGCGACACAGCGCAGTGCATTCGTGAGTATAATTTGTAAACCGTTTCCATGGGTTTCCTCTTTCTTTATGGAAATCTGTGCGTATTTGGCACATAACATTCCGCTAACTGTGTAGCAAGCATGGTGCTGTTTATATAATTTATATGCAGCTGTTATCATGCGTAAGCCTCAAGATTACGATGGTGATAAAGAAAAAGGAAAATACAAGATCAAGAGAAAGAAAATGCATTGTAAAAATGGTATGGCAATACGCACTGGGGAACCTTTGTTTCACTTTTATTTTCGTAATTCACCACTTACTCTTGACGAAATCTGAAACATCGCATATTTGCACCATTCTTACGTGCAATTAGAGAGAATGCTTGTTTTATCAGCGGAAATTGCGAAACTGTGCAATTTATGTTTCGTTTACCAGCTCCAGGCATGCCAGGAAAACCATGTGATGCAACCGAAAACGCGAAATGCAAGATGGATGGGAAAGACTGTGTCAAAATCGGCGACACAGCGCAGTGCATTCGTGAGTATAATTTGTAAACCGTTTCCATGGGTTTCCTCTTTCTTTATGGCAATCTGTGCGCATTTGGCACATAACATTCCGTTAACTGTGTAGCAAGCATGGTGCTGTGGTTATGATTTATATGCAGATGTTATCATGCGTAAGCCTCAAGGGTTACGATGGTGATAAAGAAAAAGAAAAATTCAAGATAAAGAGAAAAAATGCGTTGCAAAAATGGTACTGCAATACGCATTGGGGAACCTTTGTTTCACTTTTATTTCCATAATTGATCCCTTTCTCTTGACGAAACTCGAAACTTCACATATGCGCACAATTCTTATGTGCAATTAGAGAGAATCCTTGTTTTATCAGCGGAAATTGCGAAACTGCAATTTATGTTTCGTTTACCAGCTCCAGGCATGCCAGGAAAACCATGTGATGCAACCGAAAACGCGAAATGCAAGATGGATGGGAAAGGCTGTGTCAAAATCGGCGACACAGCGCAGTGCATTCGTGAGTATAATTTGTAAACCGTTTCCATGGGTTTCCTCTTTCTTTATGGAAATCTGTGCGCATTTGGCACATAACATTCCGTTAACTGTGTAGCAAGCATGGTGCTGTGGTTATGATTTATATGCAGATGTTATCATGCGTAAGCCTCAAGGGTTACGATGGTACTAAAAACAAAGAAAAATATAATGTAAGGAGAAAGAAAATGCATTGTAAAAATGTTATGGCAACACGCACTGGGGAACCTTTGTTTCACTTTTATTTTCGTAATTCACCACTTACTCTTGACGAAATGTGAAACATCGCATATTTGCACCATTCTTACGTGCAATTAGAGAGAATGCTTGTTTTATCAGCGGAAATTGCGAAACTGTGCAATTTATGTTTCGTTTACCAGCTCCAGGCATGCCAGGAAAACCATGTGATGCAACCGAAAACGCGAAATGCAAGATGGATGGGAAAGACTGTGTCAAAATCGGCGACACAGCGCAGTGCATTCGTGAGTATAATTTGTAAACCGTTTCCATGGGTTTCCTCTTTCTTTATGGAAATCTGTGCGCATTTGGCACATAACATTCCGTTAACTGTGTAGCAAGCATGGTGCTGTGGTTATGATTTATATGCAGATGTTATCATGCGTAAGCCTCAAGGGTTACGATGGTGATAAAGAAAAAGAAAAATTCAAGATAAAGAGAAAAAATGCGTTGCAAAAATGGTACGGCAATACGCATTGGGGAACCTTGGTTTCACTTTTATTTCCATAATTCATCCCTTTCTCTTGACGAAACTCGAAACTTCACATATGCGCACAATTCTTATGTGAAATTAGAGAGAATGCTTGTTTTATCAGCGGAAATTGCGAAACTGCAATTTATGTTTCGTTTACCAGCTCCAGGCATGCCAGGAAAACCATGTGATGCAACCGAAAACGCGAAATGCAAGATGGATGGGGAAGGCTGTGTCAAAATCGGCGACACAGCGCAGTGCATTCGTGAGTATAATTTGTAAACCGTTTCCATGCGTTTCCTCTTTCTTTATGGAAATCTGTGCGTATTTGGCACATAACATTCCGTGAACTGTGTAGCAAGCATGGTGCTCTGGTTATGATTTATATGCAGCTGTTATCATGCGTAAGCCTCAAGGGTTACGATGGTACTAAAAACAAAGAAAAATATAATGTAAGGAGAAAGAAAATGCATTGTAAAAATGTTATGGCAACACGCACTGGGGAACCTTTGTTTCACTTTTATTTTCGTAATTCACCACTTACTCTTGACGAAATCTGAAACATCGCATATTTGCACCATTCTTATGTGCCATTAGAGAGAATGCTTGTTTTATCAGCGGAAATTGCGAAACTGTGCAATTTATGTTTCGTTTACCAGCTCCAGGCATACCAGGAAAACCATGTGATGCAACCGAAAACGCGAAATGCAAGATGGATGGGAAAGACTGTGTCAAAATCGGCGACACAGCGCAGTGCATTCGTGAGTATAATTTGTAAACCGTTTCCATGGGTTTCCCCTTTCTTTATGGAAATCTGTGCGTATTTGGCACATAACATTCCGTGAACTGTGTAGCAAGCATGGTGCTCTGGTTATGATTTATATGCAGCTGTTATCATGCGTAAACCTCAAGATTACAATGGTGATAAAGAAAAAGAAAAATACAAGATAAATAGAAAGAAAATGCATTGTAAAAATGGTACGGCAATACGCACTGGGGAACCTTTGTTTCACTTTTATTTCCATAATTCATCCCTTTCTCTTGACGAAACCCGAAACTTCACATATGCGCACAATTCTTATGTGCCATTAGAGAGAATGCTTGTTTTATAAGCGGAAATTGCGAAACTGTGCAATTTATGTTTCGTTTACCAGCTCCAGGCATGCCAGGAAAACCATGTGATGCAACCGAAAACGCGAAATGCAAGATGGATGGGAAAGACTGTGTCAAAATCGGCGACACAGCGCAGTGCATTCGTGAGTATAATTTTTAAACCGTTTCCATGGGTTTCCTCTTTCTTTGTGGAAATCTGTGCTTATTTGGCACATAACATTCCGTTAACTGTGTAGCAAGCATGGTGCAGTGGTTATGATTTATATGCAGATGTTATCATGCGTAAGCCTCAAGGGTTACGATGGTGATAAAGAAAAAGAAAAATTCAAGATAAAGAGAAAAAATGCGTTGCAAAAATGGTATGGCAATACGCATTGGGGAACGTTTGTTTCACTTTTATTTCCATAATTCATCCCTTTCTCTTGACGAAACTCGAAACTTCACATATGCGCACAATTCTTATGTGCAATTAGAGAGAATGCTTGTTTTATCAGCGGAAATTGCGAAACTGTGCAATTTATGTTTCGTTTACCAGCTCCAGGCATGCCAGGAAAACCATGTGATGCAACCGAAAACGCGAAATGCAAGATGGATGGGAAAGACTGTGTCAAAATCGGCGACACAGCGCAGTGCATTCGTGAGTATAATTTGTAAACCGTTTCCATGGGTTTCCTCTTTCTTTATGGAAATCTGTGCGTATTTGGCACATAACATTCCGTTAACTGTGTAGCAAGCATGGTGTTGTTTATATGATGTATATGCAGCTGTTATCATGCGTAAGCCTCAAGATTACGATGGTGATAAAGAAAAAGAAAAATACAAGATAAAGAGAAAGAAAATGCATTGTAAAAATCGTATGGCAATACGCAATGGGGAACCTTTGTTTCACTTTTATTATCGTAATTCACCACTTACTCTTGACGAAATCTGAAACATCGCATATTTGCACCATTCTTATGTGCCATTAGAGAGAATGCTTGTTTTATCAGCGGAAATTGCGAAACTGTGCAATTTATGTTTCGTTTACCAGCTCCAGGCATGCCAGGAAAACCATGTGATGCAACCGAAAACGCGAAATGCAAGATGGATGGGAAAGACTGTGTCAAAATCGGCGACACAGCGCAGTGCATTCGTGAGTAGAATTTGTAAACCGTTTCCATGGGTTTCCTCTTTCTTTATGGAAATCTGTGCGCATTTGGCACATAACATTCCTTTAACTGTGTAGCAAGCATGGTGCTGTGGTTATGATTTATATGCAGATGTTATCATGCGTAAGCCTCAAGGGTTACGATGGTGATAAAGAAAAAGAAAAATTCAAGATAAAGAGAAAAAATGCGTTGCAAAAATGGTACGGCAATACGCATTGGGGAACCTTTGTTTCACTTTTATTTCCATAATTCATCCCTTTCTCTTGACGAAACTCGAAACTTCACATATGCGCACAATTCTTATGTGCAATTAGAGAGAATGCTTGTTTTATCAGCGGAAATTGCGAAACTGTGCAATTTATGTTTCGTTTACCAGCTCCAGGCATGCCAGGAAAACCATGTGATGCAACCGAAAACGCGAAATGCAAGATGGATGGGAAAGACTGTGTCAAAATCGGCGACACAGCGCAGTGCATTCGTGAGTAGAATTTGTAAACCGTTTCCATGGGTTTCCTCTTTCTTTATGGAAATCTGTGCGCATTTGGCACATAACATTCCTTTAACTGTGTAGCAAGCATGGTGCTGTGGTTATGATTTATATGCAGATGTTATTATGCGTAAGCCTCAAGGGTTACGATGGTGATAAAGAAAAAGAAAAATTCAAGATAAAGAGAAAAAATGCGTTGCAAAAATGGTACGGCAATACGCATTGGGGAGCCTTTGTTTCACTTTTATTTCCATAATTCATCCCTTTCTCTTGACGAAACTCGAAACTTCACATATGCGCACAATTCTTATGTGCAATTAGAGAGAATGCTTGTTTTATCAGCGGAAATTGCGAAACTGTGCAATTTATGTTTCGTTTACCAGCTCCAGGCATGCCAGGAAAACCATGTGATGCAACCGAAAACGCGAAATGCAAGATGGATGGGAAAGACTGTGTCAAAATCGGCGACACAGCGCAGTGCATTCGTGAGTATAATTTGTAAACCGTTTCCATGGGTTTCCCCTTTCTTTATGGAAATCTGTGCGTATTTGGCACATAACATTCCGTTAACTGTGTAGCAAGCATGGTGCTGTGGTTATGATTTATATGCAGCTGTTATCATGCGTAAGCCTCAAGGGTTACGATGGTACTAAAAACAAAGAAAAATATAATGTAAGGAGAAAGAAAATGCATTGTAAAAATGTTATGGCAACACGCACTGGGGAACCTTTGTTTCACTTTTATTTTCGTAATTCACCACTTACTCTTGACGAAATCTGAAACATCGCATATTTGCACCATTCTTATGTGCCATTAGAGAGAATGCTTGTTTTATCAGCGGAAATTGCGAAACTGTGCAATTTATGTTTCGTTTACCAGCTCCAGGCATGCCAGGAAAACCATGTGATGCAACCGAAAACGCGAAATGCAAGATGGATGGGAAAGACTGTGTCAAAATCGGCGACACAGCGCAGTGCATTCGTGAGTATAATTTGTAAACCATTTCCATGGGTTTCCTCTTTCTTTATGGAAATCTGTGGGCATTTGGCACATAACATTCCGTTAACTGTGTAGCAAGCATGGTGCTGTGGTTATGATTTATATGCAGACGTTATCATGCGTAAGGCTCAAGGGTTACGATGGTGATAAAGAAAAAGAAAGATTCAAGATAAAGAGAAAAAATGCGTTGCAAAAATGGTACGGCAATACGCATTGGGGAACGTTTGTTTCACTTTTATTTCCATAATTCATCCCTTTCTCTTGACGAAACTCGAAACTTCACATATGCGCACAATTCTTATGTGCAATTAGAGAGAATGCTTGTTTTATCAGCGGAAATTGCGAAACTGTGCAATTTATGTTTCGTTTACCAGCTCCAGGCATGCCAGGAAAACCATGTGATGCAACCGAAAACGCGAAATGCAAGATGGATGGGAAAGACTGTGTCAATATCGGCGACACAGCGCAGTGCATTCGTGAGTAGAATTTGTAAACCGTTTCCATGGGTTTCCTCTTTCTTTATGGAAATCTGTGCGCATTTGGCACATAACATTCCTTTAACTGTCTAGCAAGCATGGTGCTGTGGTTATGATTTATATGCAGATGTTATCATGCGTAAGCCTCAAGGGTTACGATGGTGATACAGAAAAAGAAAAATTCAAGATAAAGAGAAAAAATGCGTTGCAAAAATGGTACGGCAATACGCATTGGGGAACCTTTGTTTCACTTTTATTTCCATAATTCATCCCTTTCTCTTGACGAAACTCGAAACTTCACATATGCGCACAATTCTTATGTGCAATTAGAGAGAATGCTTGTTTTATCAGCGGAAATTGCGAAACTGTGCAATTTATGTTTCGTTTACCAGCTCCAGGCATGCCAGGAAAACCATGTGATGCAACCGAAAACGCGAAATGCAAGATGGATGGGAAAGACTGTGTCAAAATCGGCGACACAGCGCAGTGCATTCGTGAGTATAATTTGTAAACCGTTTCCATGGGTTTCCCCTTTCTTTATGGAAATCTGTGCGTATTTGGCACATAACATTCCGTTAACTGTGTAGCAAGCATGGTGCTGTGGTTATGATTTATATGCAGCTGTTATCATGCGTAAGCCTCAAGGGTTACGATGGTACTAAAAACAAAGAAAAATATAATGTAAGGAGAAAGAAAATGCATTGTAAAAATGTTATGGCAACACGCACTGGGGAACCTTTGTTTCACTTTTATTTTCGTAATTCACCACTTACTCTTGACGAAATCTGAAACATCGCATATTTGCACCATTCTTATGTGCCATTAGAGAGAATGCTTGTTTTATCAGCGGAAATTGCGAAACTGTGCAATTTATGTTTCGTTTACCAGCTCCAGGCATGCCAGGAAAACCATGTGATGCAACCGAAAACGCGAAATGCAAGAAGGATGGAAAAGACTGTGTCCTCATCGGCGACACAGCGCAGTGCATTCGTGAGTATAATTTTTAAACCGTTTCCATGGGTTTCCTTTTTCTTTATGGAAATCTGTGCGTATATGGCACATAACGTTCCGTTAACTGTGTAGCAAGCACGGCGCTGTGGTTATGATTTATATGCAGCTGTTATCATGCGTAAGCCTCAAGGGTTACGATGGTGCTAAAAACAAAGAAAAATTCAAGATAAAGAGAAAAAATGCGTTGCAAAAATGGTACGGCAATACGCATTGGGGAACCTTTGTTTCACTTTTATTTCCATAATTCATCCCTTTCTCTTGACGAAATCTGAAACATCGCATATTCGCACCATTCTTATGTGCCATTAGAGAGAATGCTTGTTTTATCAGCGGAAATTGCGAAACTGTGCAATTTATGTTTCGTTTACCAGCTCCAGGCATGCCAGGAAAACCATGTGATGCAACCGAAAACGCGAAATGCAAGATGGATGGGAAAGACTGTGTCAAAATCGGCGACACAGCGCAGTGCATTCGTGAGTATAATTTGTAAACCGTTCCATGGGTTTCCTCTTTCTTTGTGGAAATCTGTGCTTATTTGGCACATAACATTCCGTTAACTGTGTAGCAAGCATGGTGCTGTGGTTATGATTTATATGCAGATGTTATCATGCGTAAGCCTCAAGGGTTACGATGGTGATAAAGAAAAAGAAAAATTCAAGATAAAGAGAAAAAATGCGTTGCAAAAATGGTACTGCAATACGCATTGGGGAACCTTTGTTTCACTTTTATTTCCATAATTGATCCCTTTCTCTTGACGAAACTCGAAACTTCACATATGCGCACAATTCTTATGTGCAATTAGAGAGAATCCTTGTTTTATCAGCGGAAATTGCGAAACTGCAATTTATGTTTCGTTTACCAGCTCCAGGCATGCCAGGAAAACCATGTGATGCAACCGAAAACGCGAAATGCAAGATGGATGGGAAAGGCTGTGTCAAAATCGGCGACACAGCGCAGTGCATTCGTGAGTATAATTTGTAAACCGTTTCCATGGGTTTCCTCTTTCTTTATGGAAATCTGTGCGCATTTGGCACATAACATTCCGTTAACTGTGTAGCAAGCATGGTGCTGTGGTTATGATTTATATGCAGATGTTATCATGCGTAAGCCTCAAGGGTTACGATGGTACTAAAAACAAAGAAAAATATAATGTAAGGAGAAAGAAAATGCATTGTAAAAATGTTATGGCAACACGCACTGGGGAACCTTTGTTTCACTTTTATTTTCGTAATTCACCACTTACTCTTGACGAAATGTGAAACATCGCATATTTGCACCATTCTTACGTGCAATTAGAGAGAATGCTTGTTTTATCAGCGGAAATTGCGAAACTGTGCAATTTATGTTTCGTTTACCAGCTCCAGGCATGCCAGGAAAACCATGTGATGCAACCGAAAACGCGAAATGCAAGATGGATGGGAAAGACTGTGTCAAAATCGGCGACACAGCGCAGTGCATTCGTGAGTATAATTTGTAAACCGTTTCCATGGGTTTCCTCTTTCTTTATGGAAATCTGTGCGCATTTGGCACATAACATTCCGTTAACTGTGTAGCAAGCATGGTGCTGTGGTTATGATTTATATGCAGATGTTATCATGCGTAAGCCTCAAGGGTTACGATGGTGATAAAGAAAAAGAAAAATTCAAGATAAAGAGAAAAAATGCGTTGCAAAAATGGTACGGCAATACGCATTGGGGAACCTTGGTTTCACTTTTATTTCCATAATTCATCCCTTTCTCTTGACGAAACTCGAAACTTCACATATGCGCACAATTCTTATGTGAAATTAGAGAGAATGCTTGTTTTATCAGCGGAAATTGCGAAACTGCAATTTATGTTTCGTTTACCAGCTCCAGGCATGCCAGGAAAACCATGTGATGCAACCGAAAACGCGAAATGCAAGATGGATGGGGAAGGCTGTGTCAAAATCGGCGACACAGCGCAGTGCATTCGTGAGTATAATTTGTAAACCGTTTCCATGCGTTTCCTCTTTCTTTATGGAAATCTGTGCGTATTTGGCACATAACATTCCGTGAACTGTGTAGCAAGCATGGTGCTCTGGTTATGATTTATATGCAGCTGTTATCATGCGTAAGCCTCAAGGGTTACGATGGTACTAAAAACAAAGAAAAATATAATGTAAGGAGAAAGAAAATGCATTGTAAAAATGTTATGGCAACACGCACTGGGGAACCTTTGTTTCACTTTTATTTTCGTAATTCACCACTTACTCTTGACGAAATCTGAAACATCGCATATTTGCACCATTCTTATGTGCCATTAGAGAGAATGCTTGTTTTATCAGCGGAAATTGCGAAACTGTGCAATTTATGTTTCGTTTACCAGCTCCAGGCATACCAGGAAAACCATGTGATGCAACCGAAAACGCGAAATGCAAGATGGATGGGAAAGACTGTGTCAAAATCGGCGACACAGCGCAGTGCATTCGTGAGTATAATTTGTAAACCGTTTCCATGGGTTTCCCCTTTCTTTATGGAAATCTGTGCGTATTTGGCACATAACATTCCGTGAACTGTGTAGCAAGCATGGTGCTCTGGTTATGATTTATATGCAGCTGTTATCATGCGTAAACCTCAAGATTACAATGGTGATAAAGAAAAAGAAAAATACAAGATAAATAGAAAGAAAATGCATTGTAAAAATGGTACGGCAATACGCACTGGGGAACCTTTGTTTCACTTTTATTTCCATAATTCATCCCTTTCTCTTGACGAAACCCGAAACTTCACATATGCGCACAATTCTTATGTGCCATTAGAGAGAATGCTTGTTTTATAAGCGGAAATTGCGAAACTGTGCAATTTATGTTTCGTTTACCAGCTCCAGGCATGCCAGGAAAACCATGTGATGCAACCGAAAACGCGAAATGCAAGATGGATGGGAAAGACTGTGTCAAAATCGGCGACACAGCGCAGTGCATTCGTGAGTATAATTTTTAAACCGTTTCCATGGGTTTCCTCTTTCTTTGTGGAAATCTGTGCTTATTTGGCACATAACATTCCGTTAACTGTGTAGCAAGCATGGTGCAGTGGTTATGATTTATATGCAGATGTTATCATGCGTAAGCCTCAAGGGTTACGATGGTGATAAAGAAAAAGAAAAATTCAAGATAAAGAGAAAAAATGCGTTGCAAAAATGGTATGGCAATACGCATTGGGGAACGTTTGTTTCACTTTTATTTCCATAATTCATCCCTTTCTCTTGACGAAACTCGAAACTTCACATATGCGCACAATTCTTATGTGCAATTAGAGAGAATGCTTGTTTTATCAGCGGAAATTGCGAAACTGTGCAATTTATGTTTCGTTTACCAGCTCCAGGCATGCCAGGAAAACCATGTGATGCAACCGAAAACGCGAAATGCAAGATGGATGGGAAAGACTGTGTCAAAATCGGCGACACAGCGCAGTGCATTCGTGAGTATAATTTGTAAACCGTTTCCATGGGTTTCCTCTTTCTTTATGGAAATCTGTGCGTATTTGGCACATAACATTCCGTTAACTGTGTAGCAAGCATGGTGTTGTTTATATGATGTATATGCAGCTGTTATCATGCGTAAGCCTCAAGATTACGATGGTGATAAAGAAAAAGAAAAATACAAGATAAAGAGAAAGAAAATGCATTGTAAAAATGGTATGGCAATACGCAATGGGGAACCTTTGTTTCACTTTTATTATCGTAATTCACCACTTACTCTTGACGAAATCTGAAACATCGCATATTTGCACCATTCTTATGTGCCATTAGAGAGAATGCTTGTTTTATCAGCGGAAATTGCGAAACTGTGCAATTTATGTTTCGTTTACCAGCTCCAGGCATGCCAGGAAAACCATGTGATGCAACCGAAAACGCGAAATGCAAGATGGATGGGAAAGACTGTGTCAAAATCGGCGACACAGCGCAGTGCATTCGTGAGTAGAATTTGTAAACCGTTTCCATGGGTTTCCTCTTTCTTTATGGAAATCTGTGCGCATTTGGCACATAACATTCCTTTAACTGTGTAGCAAGCATGGTGCTGTGGTTATGATTTATATGCAGATGTTATCATGCGTAAGCCTCAAGGGTTACGATGGTGATAAAGAAAAAGAAAAATTCAAGATAAAGAGAAAAAATGCGTTGCAAAAATGGTACGGCAATACGCATTGGGGAACCTTTGTTTCACTTTTATTTCCATAATTCATCCCTTTCTCTTGACGAAACTCGAAACTTCACATATGCGCACAATTCTTATGTGCAATTAGAGAGAATGCTTGTTTTATCAGCGGAAATTGCGAAACTGTGCAATTTATGTTTCGTTTACCAGCTCCAGGCATGCCAGGAAAACCATGTGATGCAACCGAAAACGCGAAATGCAAGATGGATGGGAAAGACTGTGTCAAAATCGGCGACACAGCGCAGTGCATTCGTGAGTAGAATTTGTAAACCGTTTCCATGGGTTTCCTCTTTCTTTATGGAAATCTGTGCGCATTTGGCACATAACATTCCTTTAACTGTGTAGCAAGCATGGTGCTGTGGTTATGATTTATATGCAGATGTTATTATGCGTAAGCCTCAAGGGTTACGATGGTGATAAAGAAAAAGAAAAATTCAAGATAAAGAGAAAAAATGCGTTGCAAAAATGGTACGGCAATACGCATTGGGGAGCCTTTGTTTCACTTTTATTTCCATAATTCATCCCTTTCTCTTGACGAAACTCGAAACTTCACATATGCGCACAATTCTTATGTGCAATTAGAGAGAATGCTTGTTTTATCAGCGGAAATTGCGAAACTGTGCAATTTATGTTTCGTTTACCAGCTCCAGGCATGCCAGGAAAACCATGTGATGCAACCGAAAACGCGAAATGCAAGATGGATGGGAAAGACTGTGTCAAAATCGGCGACACAGCGCAGTGCATTCGTGAGTATAATTTGTAAACCGTTTCCATGGGTTTCCCCTTTCTTTATGGAAATCTGTGCGTATTTGGCACATAACATTCCGTTAACTGTGTAGCAAGCATGGTGCTGTGGTTATGATTTATATGCAGCTGTTATCATGCGTAAGCCTCAAGGGTTACGATGGTACTAAAAACAAAGAAAAATATAATGTAAGGAGAAAGAAAATGCATTGTAAAAATGTTATGGCAACACGCACTGGGGAACCTTTGTTTCACTTTTATTTTCGTAATTCACCACTTACTCTTGACGAAATCTGAAACATCGCATATTTGCACCATTCTTATGTGCCATTAGAGAGAATGCTTGTTTTATCAGCGGAAATTGCGAAACTGTGCAATTTATGTTTCGTTTACCAGCTCCAGGCATGCCAGGAAAACCATGTGATGCAACCGAAAACGCGAAATGCAAGATGGATGGGAAAGACTGTGTCAAAATCGGCGACACAGCGCAGTGCATTCGTGAGTATAATTTGTAAACCATTTCCATGGGTTTCCTCTTTCTTTATGGAAATCTGTGGGCATTTGGCACATAACATTCCGTTAACTGTGTAGCAAGCATGGTGCTGTGGTTATGATTTATATGCAGACGTTATCATGCGTAAGGCTCAAGGGTTACGATGGTGATAAAGAAAAAGAAAGATTCAAGATAAAGAGAAAAAATGCGTTGCAAAAATGGTACGGCAATACGCATTGGGGAACGTTTGTTTCACTTTTATTTCCATAATTCATCCCTTTCTCTTGACGAAACTCGAAACTTCACATATGCGCACAATTCTTATGTGCAATTAGAGAGAATGCTTGTTTTATCAGCGGAAATTGCGAAACTGTGCAATTTATGTTTCGTTTACCAGCTCCAGGCATGCCAGGAAAACCATGTGATGCAACCGAAAACGCGAAATGCAAGATGGATGGGAAAGACTGTGTCAATATCGGCGACACAGCGCAGTGCATTCGTGAGTAGAATTTGTAAACCGTTTCCATGGGTTTCCTCTTTCTTTATGGAAATCTGTGCGCATTTGGCACATAACATTCCTTTAACTGTCTAGCAAGCATGGTGCTGTGGTTATGATTTATATGCAGATGTTATCATGCGTAAGCCTCAAGGGTTACGATGGTGATACAGAAAAAGAAAAATTCAAGATAAAGAGAAAAAATGCGTTGCAAAAATGGTACGGCAATACGCATTGGGGAACCTTTGTTTCACTTTTATTTCCATAATTCATCCCTTTCTCTTGACGAAACTCGAAACTTCACATATGCGCACAATTCTTATGTGCAATTAGAGAGAATGCTTGTTTTATCAGCGGAAATTGCGAAACTGTGCAATTTATGTTTCGTTTACCAGCTCCAGGCATGCCAGGAAAACCATGTGATGCAACCGAAAACGCGAAATGCAAGATGGATGGGAAAGACTGTGTCAAAATCGGCGACACAGCGCAGTGCATTCGTGAGTATAATTTGTAAACCGTTTCCATGGGTTTCCCCTTTCTTTATGGAAATCTGTGCGTATTTGGCACATAACATTCCGTTAACTGTGTAGCAAGCATGGTGCTGTGGTTATGATTTATATGCAGCTGTTATCATGCGTAAGCCTCAAGGGTTACGATGGTACTAAAAACAAAGAAAAATATAATGTAAGGAGAAAGAAAATGCATTGTAAAAATGTTATGGCAACACGCACTGGGGAACCTTTGTTTCACTTTTATTTTCGTAATTCACCACTTACTCTTGACGAAATCTGAAACATCGCATATTTGCACCATTCTTATGTGCCATTAGAGAGAATGCTTGTTTTATCAGCGGAAATTGCGAAACTGTGCAATTTATGTTTCGTTTACCAGCTCCAGGCATGCCAGGAAAACCATGTGATGCAACCGAAAACGCGAAATGCAAGAAGGATGGAAAAGACTGTGTCCTCATCGGCGACACAGCGCAGTGCATTCGTGAGTATAATTTTTAAACCGTTTCCATGGGTTTCCTTTTTCTTTATGGAAATCTGTGCGTATATGGCACATAACGTTCCGTTAACTGTGTAGCAAGCACGGCGCTGTGGTTATGATTTATATGCAGCTGTTATCATGCGTAAGCCTCAAGGGTTACGATGGTGCTAAAAACAAAGAAAAATTCAAGATAAAGAGAAAAAATGCGTTGCAAAAATGGTACGGCAATACGCATTGGGGAACCTTTGTTTCACTTTTATTTCCATAATTCATCCCTTTCTCTTGACGAAATCTGAAACATCGCATATTCGCACCATTCTTATGTGCCATTAGAGAGAATGCTTGTTTTATCAGCGGAAATTGCGAAACTGTGCAATTTATGTTTCGTTTACCAGCTCCAGGCATGCCAGGAAAACCATGTGATGCAACCGAAAACGCGAAATGCAAGATGGATGGGAAAGACTGTGTCAAAATCGGCGACACAGCGCAGTGCATTCGTGAGTATAATTTGTAAACCGTTCCATGGGTTTCCTCTTTCTTTGTGGAAATCTGTGCTTATTTGGCACATAACATTCCGTTAACTGTGTAGCAAGCATGGTGCTGTGGTTATGATTTATATGCAGATGTTATCATGCGTAAGCCTCAAGGGTTACGATGGTGATAAAGAAAAAGAAAAATTCAAGATAAAGAGAAAAAATGCGTTGCAAAAATGGTACGGCAATACGCATTGGGGAACCTTTGTTTCACTTTTATTTCCATAATTCATCCCTTTCTCTTGACGAAACTCGAAACTTCGCATATGCGCACAATTCTTATGTGCAATTAGAGAGAATGCTTGTTTTATCAGGAGAAATTGCGAAACTGTGCAATTTATGTTTCGTTTACCAGCTCCAGGCATGCCAGGAAAACCATGTGATGCAACCGAAAACGCGAAATGCAAGATGGATGGGAAAGACTGTGTCAAAATCGGCGACACAGCGCAGTGCATTCGCGAGTATAATTTGTAAACCGTTTCCATGGGTTTCCTATTTCTTTATGGAAATCTGTGCGTATTTGGCACATAACATTCCGTTAACTGTGTAGCAAGCATGGTGCTGTTTATATGATTTATATGCAGCTGTTATCATGCGTAAGCCTCAAGATTACGATGGTGATAAAGAAAAAGAAAAATACAAGATAAAGAGAAAGAAAATGCATTGTAAAAATGGTATGGCAATACGCACTGGGGAACCTTTGTTTCACTTTTATTATCGTAATTCACCACTTACTCTTGACGAAACCCGAAACTTCACATATGCGCACAATTCTTATGTGCCATTAGAGAGAATGCTTGTTTTATAAGCGGAAATTGCGAAACTGTGCAATTTATGTTTCGTTTACCAGCTCCAGGCATGCCAGGAAAACCATGTGATGCAACCGAAAACGCGAAATGCAAGAAGGATGGGAAAGACTGTGTCAAAATCGGCGACACAGCGCAGTGCATTCGTGAGTATAATTTGTAAACCGTTTCCATGGGTTTCCTCTTTCTTTATGGAAATCTGTGCGTATTTGGCACATAACATTCCGTTAACTGTGTAGCAAGCATGGTGCTGTTTATATGGTTTATATGCAGCTGTTATCATGCGTAAACCTCAAGATTACGATGGTGATAAAGAAAAAGAAAAATACAAGATAAAGAGAAAGAAAATGCATTGTAAAAATGGTATGGCAATACGCACTGGGGAACCTTTGTTTCACTTTTATTATCGTAATTCACCACTTACTCTTGACGAAACCCGAAACTTCACATATGCGCACAATTCTTACGTGCCATTAGAGAGAATGCTTGTTTTATAAGCGGAAATTGCGAAACTGTGCAATTTATGTTTCGTTTACCAGCTCCAGGCATGCCAGCAAAACCATGTGATGCAACCGAAAACGCGAAATGCAAGAAGGATGGGAAAGACTGTGTCAAAATCGGCGACACAGCGCAGTGCATTCGTGAGTATAACTTGTAAACCGTTTCCATGGGTTTCCTCTTTCTTTATGGAAATCTGTGCGTATTTGGCACATAACATTCCGTTAACTGTGTAGCAAGCATGGTGCTGTTTATATGGTTTATATGCAGCTGTTATCATGCGTAAACCTCAAGATTACGATGGTGATAAAGAAAAAGAAAAATACAAGATAAAGAGAAAGAAAATGCATTGTAAAAATGGTATGGCAATACGCACTGGGGAACCTTTGTTTCACTTTTATTATCGTAATTCACCACTTACTCTTGACGAAACCCGAAACTTCACATATGCGCACAATTCTTATGTGCCATTAGAGAGAATGCTTGTTTTATAAGCGGAAATTGCGAAACTGTGCAATTTATGTTTCGTTTACCAGCTCCAGGCATGCCAGCAAAACCATGTGATGCAACCGAAAACGCGAAATGCAAGAAGGATGGGAAAGACTGTGTCAAAATCGGCGACACAGCGCAGTGCATTCGTGAGTATAATTTGTAAACCGTTTCCATGGGTTTCCTCTTTCTTTATGGAAATCTGTGCGTATTTGGCACATAACATTCCGTTAACTGTGTAGCAAGCATGGTGCTGTTTATATGGTTTATATGCAGCTGTTATCATGCGTTAACCTCAAGATTACGATGGTGATAAAGAAAAAGAAAAATACAAGATAAAGAGAAAGAAAATGCATTGTAAAAATGGTATGGCAATACGCACTGGGGAACCTTTGTTTCACTTTTATTATCGTAATTCACCACTTACTCTTGACGAAACCCGAAACTTCACATATGCGCACAATTCTTATGTGCCATTAGAGAGAATGCTTGTTTTATAAGCGGAAATTGCGAAACTGTGCAATTTATGTTTCGTTTACCAGCTCCAGGCATGCCAGCAAAACCATGTGACGCAACCGAAAACGCGAAATGCAAGAAGGATGGGAAAGACTGTGTCAAAATCGGCGACACAGCGCAGTGCATTCGTGAGTATAATTTGTAAACCGTTTCCATGGGTTTCCTCTTTCTTTATGGAAATCTGTGCGTATTTGGCACATAACATTCCGTTAACTGTGTAGCAAGCATGGTGCTGTTTATATGGTTTATATGCAGCTGTTATCATGCGTAAACGTCAAGATTACGATGGTGATAAAGAAAAAGAAAAATACAAGATAAAGAGAAAGAAAATGCATTGTAAAAAATTACCGACGATTACGTTACTTCCTAATGCGAAATTTGAGCGCAGCAAATAAGCTGTTTCACCTTTTCGATAGATTGAGGCAAAGAAATCGAGCAACACATGTATGCGCTATCACGATCTGAAGATCCATGTTTGAATCTAGAACGGACGCCACCCATGGGTTAAAGTAATTAACCCGCTTTTGCTGCACGGTACGGGGTAGCATGACGGTGGGACGAGGTGTACCTGCTCGGAGAACCGAAATGTACTGCTCCCTGTCCGTGATGAGCTTCTGCTTCAGCCTCGCTTACTGCTGGTTGCTCTCGACGGCGGCGATGAGCCTCCGCTTCGGCGGCGCGAACGGCAGGGTCTTCTCGGCGGCGGCGCTTAGCCTCTGCTTCGGCGACGCGTACTCCTGGATCATCTCGACGGCGGTGACGGTAAGCTTCTGCTTCGGCGGCACGCACCTCTGGATTCTGACGGCGACGGCGCTGGGCCTCTGCTCTGGCAGCTCGTTTAGCAGCAGCAGCAGCAGCAGCAGCAGACGGAGGACTTCCATCGGTCGTCTCGCTCATGGCTCAGAAAGAACTGGCAGATAATTTCGCAGTGGCGAACGGCAGCGGCAATTTCGGCTCGGGCGGTGCACATATACAGATCCGCCGCCACCGATCTGGCTCTCTGATTGCCACCGCACAGGGCGAACGGCAGCGGCAATTTCGGCTCGGGCGGTGCACATATACAGATCCGCCGCCACCGATCTGGCTCTCTGATTGCCACCGCACAGGGGTTGCATTGGAGGAGGAGCGAAGAAAGGAATTAAGTTCGAGCCGGCGCTTTGACAACCGGAGACTCGCAGGAAGAGGGGGGAGGGGGGCGGCGTGTACACCCAGCGGCAAACGATGGGGGCAGAAGCGCGCGCAGCAAGCGGACAACACGATAAAGGGAGGAGGGAAGAGATAGCAGCGACTGACTGATGCCGCTGACGCCGATAGTGAGTCAACCCCAGCTGCGGAGTTGGTTTCAGGGACAACGCCGCCGATGCCGACACAAACAATATGATACCCTCGCTTCCGCAGCGCTAAGAACCAGGTCTAGCCGTGGGAAGGTGGTCACGTATTCGTCGACGTGCCGGGGCCTACGTGAAATAACCGGCGCGTCGGCAACTGAAGAGCACCCTATCCGCCACACAAGAACAGGGGGGGGGGGGACCCTTTCCTCCTCTTTCTGCATGGCGGCGACGGTGTTCTATGCAGTCACGTTATCTTGACTCTCTAGCGGCGTCAGCGGCATCCAGCGGTATCAGTCGGTCGCTGCTAGCGCTGGGGGGATGAAAGGGGGGCGGAGCTGGTTACGAGGCCGACGACAACGCCGACGACGACGCGAAACCCAGGAACGGACGCCAAAGAGCTGCGCTCTAAAATGGTACGGCAATACGCACTGGGGAACCTTTGTTTCACTTTTATTTCCATAATTCATCCCTTTCTCTTGACGAAACCCGAAACTTCACATATGCGCACAATTCTTATGTGCCATTAGAGAGAATGCTTGTTTTATCAGCGGAAATTGCGAAACTGTGCAATTTATGTTTTGTTTACCAGCTCCAGGCATGCCAGGAAAACCATGTGATGCAACCGAAAACGCGAAATGCAAGATGGATGGGAAAGACTGTGTCAAAATCGGCGACACAGCGCAGTGCATTCGTGAGTATAATTTGTAAACCGTTCCATGGGTTTCCTCTTTCTTTGTGGAAATCTGTGCTTATTTGGCACATAACATTCCGTTAACTGTGTAGCAAGCATGGTGCTGTGGTTATGATTTATATGCAGATGTTATCATGCGTAAGCCTCAAGGGTTACGATGGTGATAAAGAAAAAGAAAAAATTCAAGATAAAGAGAAAAAATGCGTTGCAAAAATGGTACGGCAATACGCATTGGGGAACCTTTGTTTCACTTTTATTTCCATAATTCATCCCTTTCTCTTGACGAAACTCGAAACTTCACATATGCGCACAATTCTTATGTGCAATTAGAGAGAATGCTTGTTTTATCAGGAGAAATTGCGAAACTGTGCAATTTATGTTTCGTTTACCAGCTCCAGGCATGCCAGGAAAACCATGTGATGCAACCGAAAACGCGAAATGCAAGATGGATGGGAAAGACTGTGTCAAAATCGGCGACACAGCGCAGTGCATTCGCGAGTATAATTTGTAAACCGTTTCCATGGGTTTCCTATTTCTTTATGGAAATCTGTGCGTATTTGGCACATAACATTCCGTTACCTGTGTAGCAAGCATGGTGCTGTTTATATGATTTATATGCAGCTGTTATCATGCGTAAGCCTCAAGATTACGATGGTGATAAAGAAAAAGAAAAATACAAGATAAAGAGAAAGAAAATGCATTGTAAAAATTGTATGGCAATACGCACTGGGGAACCTTTGTTTCACTTTTATTATCGTAATTCACCACTTACTCTTGACGAAACCCGAAACTTCACATATGCGCACAATTCTTATGTGCCATTAGAGAGAATGCTTGTTTTATAAGCGGAAATTGCGAAACTGTGCAATTTATGTTTCGTTTACCAGCTCCAGGCATGCCAGGAAAACCATGTGATGCAACCGAAAACGCGAAATGCAAGAAGGATGGGAAAGACTGTGTCAAAATCGGCGACACAGCGCAGTGCATTCGTGAGTATAATTTGTAAACCGTTTCCATGGGTTTCCTCTTTCTTTATGGAAATCTGTGCGTATTTGGCACATAACATTCCGTTAACTGTGTAGCAAGCATGGTGCTGTTTATATGGTTTATATGCAGCTGTTATCATGCGTAAACCTCAAGATTACGATGGTGATAAAGAAAAAGAAAAATACAAGATAAAGAGAAAGAAAATGCATTGTAAAAAGGGTATGGCAATACGCACTGGGGAACCTTTGTTTCACTTTTATTATCGTAATTCACCACTTACTCTTGACGAAACCCGAAACTTCACATATGCGCACAATTCTTATGTGCCATTAGAGAGAATGCTTGTTTTATAAGCGGAAATTGCGAAACTGTGCAATTTATGTTTCGTTTACCAGCTCCAGGCATGCCAGGAAAACCATGTGATGCAACCGAAAACGCGAAATGCAAGAAGGATGGGAAAGACTGTGTCAAAATCGGCGACACAGCGCAGTGCATTCGTGAGTATAATTTGTAAACCGTTTCCATGGGTTTCCTCTTTCTTTATGGAAATCTGTGCGTATTTGGCACATAACATTCCGTTAACTGTGTAGCAAGCATGGTGCTGTTTATATGGTTTATATGCAGCTGTTATCATGCGTAAACCTCAAGATTACGATGGTGATAAAGAAAAAGAAAAATACAAGATAAAGAGAAAGAAAATGCATTGTAAAAATGGTATGGCAATACGCACTGGGGAACCTTTGTTTCACTTTTATTATCGTAATTCACCACTTACTCTTGACGAAACCCGAAACTTCACATATGCGCACAATTCTTATGTGCCATTAGAGAGAATGCTTGTTTTATAAGCGGAAATTGGGAAACTGTGCAATTTATGTTTCGTTTACCAGCTCCAGGCATGCCAGCAAAACCATGTGATGCAACCGAAAACGCGAAATGCAAGAAGGATGGGAAAGACTGTGTCAAAATCGGCGACACAGCGCAGTGCATTCGTGAGTATAACTTGTAAACCGTTTCCATGGGTTTCCTCTTTCTTTATGGAAATCTGTGCGTATTTGGCACATAACATTCCGTTAACTGTGTAGCAAGCATGGTGCTGTTTATATGGTTTATATGCAGCTGTTATCATGCGTAAACCTCAAGATTACGATGGTGATAAAGAAAAAGAAAAATACAAGATAAAGAGAAAGAAAATGCATTGTAAAAATGGTATGGCAATACGCACTGGGGAACCTTTGTTTCACTTTTATTATCGTAATTCACCACTTACTCTTGACGAAACCCGAAACTTCACATATGCGCACAATTCTTATGTGCCATTAGAGAGAATGCTTGTTTTATAAGCGGAAATTGCGAAACTGTGCAATTTATGTTTCGTTTACCAGCTCCAGGCATGCCAGCAAAACCATGTGATGCAACCGAAAACGCGAAATGCAAGAAGGATGGGAAAGACTGTGTCAAAATCGGCGACACAGCGCAGTGCATTCGTGAGTATAATTTGTAAACCGTTTCCATGGGTTTCCTCTTTCTTTATGGAAATCTGTGCGTATTTGGCACATAACATTCCGTTAACTGTGTAGCAAGCATGGTGCTGTTTATATGGTTTATATGCAGCTGTTATCATGCGTTAACCTCAAGATTACGATGGTGATAAAGAAAAAGAAAAATACAAGATAAAGAGAAAGAAAATGCATTGTAAAAATGGTATGGCAATACGCACTGGGGAACCTTTGTTTCACTTTTATTATCGTAATTCACCACTTACTCTTGACGAAACCCGAAACTTCACATATGCGCACAATTCTTATGTGCCATTAGAGAGAATGCTTGTTTTATAAGCGGAAATTGCGAAACTGTGCAATTTATGTTTCGTTTACCAGCTCCAGGCATGCCAGCAAAACCATGTGACGCAACCGAAAACGCGAAATGCAAGAAGGATGGGAAAGACTGTGTCAAAATCGGCGACACAGCGCAGTGCATTCGTGAGTATAATTTGTAAACCGTTTCCATGGGTTTCCTCTTTCTTTATGGAAATCTGTGCGTATTTGGCACATAACATTCCGTTAACTGTGTAGCAAGCATGGTGCTGTTTATATGGTTTATATGCAGCTGTTATCATGCGTAAACGTCAAGATTACGATGGTGATAAAGAAAAAGAAAAATACAAGATAAAGAGAAAGAAAATGCATTGTAAAAAATTACCGACGATTACGTTACTTCCTAATGCGAAATTTGAGCGCAGCAAATAAGCTGTTTCACCTTTTCGATAGATTGAGGCAAAGAAATCGAGCAACACATGTATGCGCTATCACGATCTGAAGATCCATGTTTGAATCTAGAACGGACGCCACCCATGGGTTAAAGTAATTAACCCGCTTTTGCTGCACGGTACGGGGTAGCATGACGGTGGGACGAGGTGTACCTGCTCGGAGAACCGAAATGTACTGCTCCCTGTCCGTGATGAGCTTCTGCTTCAGCCTCGCTTACTGCTGGTTGCTCTCGACGGCGGCGATGAGCCTCCGCTTCGGCGGCGCGAACGGCAGGGTCTTCTCGGCGGCGGCGCTTAGCCTCTGCTTCGGCGACGCGTACTCCTGGATCATCTCGACGGCGGTGACGGTAAGCTTCTGCTTCGGCGGCACGCACCTCTGGATTCTGACGGCGACGGCGCTGGGCCTCTGCTCTGGCAGCTCGTTTAGCAGCAGCAGCAGCAGCAGCAGCAGACGGAGGACTTCCATCGGTCGTCTCGCTCATGGCTCAGAAAGAACTGGCAGATAATTTCGCAGTGGCGAACGGCAGCGGCAATTTCGGCTCGGGCGGTGCACATATACAGATCCGCCGCCACCGATCTGGCTCTCTGATTGCCACCGCACAGGGCGAACGGCAGCGGCAATTTCGGCTCGGGCGGTGCACATATACAGATCCGCCGCCACCGATCTGGCTCTCTGATTGCCACCGCACAGGGGTTGCATTGGAGGAGGAGCGAAGAAAGGAATTAAGTTCGAGCCGGCGCTTTGACAACCGGAGACTCGCAGGAAGAGGGGGGAGGGGGGCGGCGTGTACACCCAGCGGCAAACGATGGGGGCAGAAGCGCGCGCAGCAAGCGGACAACACGATAAAGGGAGGAGGGAAGAGATAGCAGCGACTGACTGATGCCGCTGACGCCGATAGTGAGTCAACCCCAGCTGCGGAGTTGGTTTCAGGGACAACGCCGCCGATGCCGACACAAACAATATGATACCCTCGCTTCCGCAGCGCTAAGAACCAGGTCTAGCCGTGGGAAGGTGGTCACGTATTCGTCGACGTGCCGGGGCCTACGTGAAATAACCGGCGCGTCGGCAACTGAAGAGCACCCTATCCGCCACACAAGAACAGGGGGGGGGGGACCCTTTCCTCCTCTTTCTGCATGGCGGCGACGGTGTTCTATGCAGTCACGTTATCTTGACTCTCTAGCGGCGTCAGCGGCATCCAGCGGTATCAGTCGGTCGCTGCTAGCGCTGGGGGGATGAAAGGGGGGCGGAGCTGGTTACGAGGCCGACGACAACGCCGACGACGACGCGAAACCCAGGAACGGACGCCAAAGAGCTGCGCTCTAAAATGGTACGGCAATACGCACTGGGGAACCTTTGTTTCACTTTTATTTCCATAATTCATCCCTTTCTCTTGACGAAACCCGAAACTTCACATATGCGCACAATTCTTATGTGCCATTAGAGAGAATGCTTGTTTTATCAGCGGAAATTGCGAAACTGTGCAATTTATGTTTTGTTTACCAGCTCCAGGCATGCCAGGAAAACCATGTGATGCAACCGAAAACGCGAAATGCAAGATGGATGGGAAAGACTGTGTCAAAATCGGCGACACAGCGCAGTGCATTCGTGAGTATAATTTGTAAACCGTTCCATGGGTTTCCTCTTTCTTTGTGGAAATCTGTGCTTATTTGGCACATAACATTCCGTTAACTGTGTAGCAAGCATGGTGCTGTGGTTATGATTTATATGCAGATGTTATCATGCGTAAGCCTCAAGGGTTACGATGGTGATAAAGAAAAAGAAAAAATTCAAGATAAAGAGAAAAAATGCGTTGCAAAAATGGTACGGCAATACGCATTGGGGAACCTTTGTTTCACTTTTATTTCCATAATTCATCCCTTTCTCTTGACGAAACTCGAAACTTCACATATGCGCACAATTCTTATGTGCAATTAGAGAGAATGCTTGTTTTATCAGGAGAAATTGCGAAACTGTGCAATTTATGTTTCGTTTACCAGCTCCAGGCATGCCAGGAAAACCATGTGATGCAACCGAAAACGCGAAATGCAAGATGGATGGGAAAGACTGTGTCAAAATCGGCGACACAGCGCAGTGCATTCGCGAGTATAATTTGTAAACCGTTTCCATGGGTTTCCTATTTCTTTATGGAAATCTGTGCGTATTTGGCACATAACATTCCGTTACCTGTGTAGCAAGCATGGTGCTGTTTATATGATTTATATGCAGCTGTTATCATGCGTAAGCCTCAAGATTACGATGGTGATAAAGAAAAAGAAAAATACAAGATAAAGAGAAAGAAAATGCATTGTAAAAATTGTATGGCAATACGCACTGGGGAACCTTTGTTTCACTTTTATTATCGTAATTCACCACTTACTCTTGACGAAACCCGAAACTTCACATATGCGCACAATTCTTATGTGCCATTAGAGAGAATGCTTGTTTTATAAGCGGAAATTGCGAAACTGTGCAATTTATGTTTCGTTTACCAGCTCCAGGCATGCCAGGAAAACCATGTGATGCAACCGAAAACGCGAAATGCAAGAAGGATGGGAAAGACTGTGTCAAAATCGGCGACACAGCGCAGTGCATTCGTGAGTATAATTTGTAAACCGTTTCCATGGGTTTCCTCTTTCTTTATGGAAATCTGTGCGTATTTGGCACATAACATTCCGTTAACTGTGTAGCAAGCATGGTGCTGTTTATATGGTTTATATGCAGCTGTTATCATGCGTAAACCTCAAGATTACGATGGTGATAAAGAAAAAGAAAAATACAAGATAAAGAGAAAGAAAATGCATTGTAAAAAGGGTATGGCAATACGCACTGGGGAACCTTTGTTTCACTTTTATTATCGTAATTCACCACTTACTCTTGACGAAACCCGAAACTTCACATATGCGCACAATTCTTATGTGCCATTAGAGAGAATGCTTGTTTTATCAGCGGAAATTGCGAAACTGTGCAATTTATGTTTCGTTTACCAGCTCCAGGCATGCCAGCAAAACCATGTGATGCAACCGAAAACGCGAAATGCAAGAAGGATGGGAAAGGCTGTGTCAAAATCGGCGACACAGCGCAGTGCATTCGTGAGTATAATTTGTAAACCGTTTCCATGGGTTTCCTCTTTCTTTATGGAAATCTGTGCGTATTTGGCACATAACATTCCGTTAACTGTGTAGCAAGCATGGTGCTGTTTATATGGTTTATATGCAGCTGTTATCATGCGTAAACGTCAAGATTACGATGGTGATAAAGAAAAAGAAAAATACAAGATAAAGAGAAAGAAAATGCATTGTAAAAAATTACCGACGATTACGTTACTTCCTAATGCGAAATTTGAGCGCAGCAAATAAGCTGTTTCACCTTTTCGATTGATTGAGGCAAAGAAATCGAGCAACACATGTATGCGCTATCACGATCTGAAGATCCATGTTTGAATCTAGAACGGACGCCACCCATGGGTTAAAGTAATTAACCCGCTTTTGCTGCACGGTACGGGGTAGCATGACGGTGGGACGAGGTGTACCTGCTCGGAGAACCGAAATGTACTGCTCCCTGTCCGTGATGAGCTTCTGCTTCAGCCTCGCTTACTGCTGGTTGCTCTCGACGGCGGCGATGAGCCTCCGCTTCGGCGGCGCGAACTGCAGGGTCTTCTCGGCGGCGGCGATGAGCTTCTGCTTCAGCCTCGCTTACTGCTGGTTGCTCTCGACGGCGGCGATGAGCCTCCGCTTCGGCGGCGCGAACGGCAGGGTCTTCTCGGCGGCGGCGCTTAGCCTCTGCTTCGGCGACGCGTACTCCTGGATCATCTCGACGGCGGTGACGGTAAGCTTCTGCTTCGGCGGCACGCACCTCTGGATTCTGACGGCGACGGCGCTGGGCCTCTGCTCTGGCAGCTCGTTTAGCAGCAGCAGCAGCAGCAGCAGCAGACGGAGGACTTCCATCGGTCGTCTCGCTCATGGCTCAGAAAGAACTGGCAGATAATTTCGCAGTGGCGAACGGCAGCGGCAATTTCGGCTCGGGCGGTGCACCTATACAGATCCGCCGCCACCGATCTGGCTCTCTGATTGCCACCGCACAGGGCGAACGGCAGCGGCAATTTCGGCTCGGGCGGTGCACATATACAGATCCGCCGCCACCGATCTGGCTCTCTGATTGCCACCGCACAGGGGTTGCATTGGAGGAGGAGCGAAGAAAGGAATTAAGTTCGAGCCGGCGCTTTGACAACCGGAGACTCGCAGGAAGAGGGGGGAGGGGGGCGGCGTGTACACCCAGCGGCAAACGATGGGGGCAGAAGCGCGCGCAGCAAGCGGACAACACGATAAAGGGAGGAGGGAAGAGATAGCAGCGACTGACTGATGCCGCTGACGCCGATAGTGAGTCAACCCCAGCTGCGGAGTTGGTTTCAGGGACAACGCCGCCGATGCCGACACAAACAATATGATACCCTCGCTTCCGCAGCGCTAAGAACCAGGTCTAGCCGTGGGAAGGTGGTCACGTATTCGTCGACGTGCCGGGGCCTACGTGAAATAACCGGCGCGTCGGCAACTGAAGAGCACCCTATCCGCCACACAAGAACAGGGGGGGGGGGGACCCTTTCCTCCTCTTTCTGCATGGCGGCGACGGTGTTCTATGCAGTCACGTTATCTTGACTCTCTAGCGGCGTCAGCGGCATCCAGCGGTATCAGTCGGTCGCTGCTAGCGCTGGGGGGATGAAAGGGGGGCGGAGCTGGTTACGAGGCCGACGACAACGCCGACGACGACGCGAAACCCAGGAACGGACGCCAAAGAGCTGCGCTCTAAAATGGTACGGCAATACGCACTGGGGAACCTTTGTTTCACTTTTATTTCCATAATTCATCCCTTTCTCTTGACGAAACTCGAAACTTCACATATGCGCAAAATTCTCATGTGCAATTTGAGAGAATGCTTGTTTTATCAGCGGAAATTGCGAAACTGTGCAATTTATGTTTCGTTTACCAGCTCCAGGCATGCCAGGAAAACCATGTGATGCAACCGAAAACGCGAAATGCAAGAAGGATGGGAAAGACTGTGTCAAAATCGGCGACACAGCGCAGTGCATTCGTGAGTATAATTTTTAAACCGTTTCCATGGGTTTCCTCTTTCTTTGTGGAAATCTGTGCTTATTTGGCACATAACATTCCGTTAACTGTGTAGCAAGCATGGTGCTGTGGTTATAATTTATATGCAGATGTTATCATGCGTAAGCCTCAAGGGTTACGATGGTGATAAAGAAAAAGAAAAATTCAAGGTAAAGAGAAAAAATGCGTTGCAAAAATGGTACGGCAATACGCATTGGGGAACCTTTGTTTCACTTTTATTTCCATAATTCATCCCTTTCTCTTGACGAAACTCGAAACTTCACATATGCGCAAAATTCTTATGTGCAATTTGAGAGAATGCTTGTTTTATCAGCGGAAATTGCGAAACTGTGCAATTTATGTTTCGTTTACCAGCTCCAGGCATGCCAGGAAAACCATGTGATGCAACCGAAAACGCGAAATGCAAGAAGGATGGGAAAGACTGTGTCCTCATCGGCGACACAGCGCAGTGCATTCGTGAGTATAATTTTTAAACCGTTTCCATGGGTTTCCTTTTTCTTTATGGAAATCTGTGCGTATATGGCACATAACGTTCCGTTAACTGTGTAGCAAGCACGGCGCTGTGGTTTTGATTTATATGCAGCTGTTATCATGCGTAAGCCTCAAGGGTTACGATGGTGATAAAGAAAAAGAAAAATTCAAGATAAAGAGAAAAAATGCGTTCCAAAAATGGTACGGCAATACGCATTGGGGAACCTTTGTTTCACTTTTATTTCCATAATTCATCCCTTTCTCTTGACGAAACTCGAAACTTCACATATGCGCAAAATTCTTATGTGCAATTTGAGAGAATGCTTGTTTTATCAGCGGAAATTGCGAAACTGTGCAATTTATGTTTCGTTTACCAGCTCCAGGCATGTCAGGAAAACCATGTGATGCAACCGAAAACGCGAAATGCAAGAAGGATGGGAAAGACTGTGTCAAAATCGGCGACACAGCGCAGTGCATTCGTGAGTATAATTTTTAAACCGTTTCCATGGGTTTCCTCTTTCTTTATGGAAATCTGTGCTTATTTGGCACATAACATTCCGTTAACTGTGTAGCAAGCATGGTGCTGTGGTTATGATTTATATGCAGATGTTATCATGCGTAAGCCTCAAGATTACGATGGTGATAAAGAAAAAGAAAAATACAAGGTAAAGAGAAAAAAAATGCGTTGCAAAAATGGTACGGCAATACGCATTGGGGAACCTTTGTTTCACTTTTATTTCCATAATTCATCCCTTTCTCTTGACGAAACTCGAAACTTCACATATGCGCAAAATTCTTATGTGCAATTTGAGAGAATGCTTGTTTTATCAGCGGAAATTGCGAAACTGTGCAATTTATGTTTCGTTTACCAGCTCCAGGCATGTCAGGAAAACCATCTGATGCAACCGAAAACGCGAAATGCAAGAAGGATGGAAAAGACTGTGTCAAAATCGGCGACACAGCGCAGTGCATTCGTGGGTATAATTTTTAAACCGTTTCCATGGGTTTCCTCTTTCTTTATGGAAATCTGTGCGTATTTGGCACATAACATTTCGTTAACTGTGTAGCAAGCATGGTGCTGTGGTTATGATTTATATGCAGCTGTTATCATGCGTAAGCATCAAGGGTTACGATGGTGCTAAAAACAAAGAAAAATATAATATAAAGAGAAAGAAAATGCATTGTAAAAATGGTATGGCAATACGCTCTGGGGAACCTTTGTTTCACTTTTATTTTCGTAATTCAACACTTACTCTTGACGAAATCTGAAACATCGCATATTTGCACCATTCTTATGTGCCATTAGAGAGAATGCTTGGTTTATCAGCGGAAATTGCGAAACTGTGCAATTTATGTTTCTTTTACCAGCTCCAGGCATGCCAGGAAAACCATGTGATGCAACCGAAAACGCGAAATGCAAGATGGATGGGAAAGACTGTGTCAAAATCGACGACACAGCGCAGTGCATTCGTGAGTATAAATTTTAAACCGTTTCCATGGGTTTCCTCTTTCTTTATGGAAATCTGTGCTTATTTGGCACATAACATTCCGTTAACTGTGTAGCAAGCATGGTGCTGTGGTTATGATTTATATGCAGATGTTATCATGCGTAAGCCTCAAGATTACGATGGTGATAAAGAAAAAGAAAAATACAACATAAAGAGAAAAAAAATGCCTTGTAAAAATGGTACGGCAATACGCATTGGGGAACCTTTGTTGAACTTTTATTTCCATAATTCATCCCTTTCTCTTGATGAAACTCGAAACTTCGCATATGCGCAAAATTCTTATGTGCAATTTGAGAGAATGCTTGTTTTATCAGCGGAAATTGCGAAACTGTGCAATTTATGTTTCGTTTACCAGCTCCAGGCATGTCAGGAAAACCATGTGATGCAACCGAAAACGCGAAATGCAAGAAGGATGGAAAAGACTGTGTCAAAATCGGCGACACAGCGCAGTGCATTCGTGAGTATAATTTTTAAACCGTTTCCATGGGTTTCCTCTTTCTTTATGGAAATCTGTGCTTATTTGGCACATAACATTCCGTTAACTGTGTAGCAAGCATGGTGGTGTGGTTATGATTTATATGCAGATGTTATCATGCGTAAGCCTCAAGATTACGATGGTGATAAAGAAAAAGAAAAATACAAGGTAAAGAGAAAAAAAATGCGTTGCAAAAATGGTACGGCAATACGCATTGGGGAACCTTTGTTTCACTTTTATTTCCATAATTCATCCCTTTCTCTTGACGAAACTCGAAACTTCACATATGCGCAAAATTCTTATGTGCAATTTGAGAGAATGCTTGTTTTATCAGCGGAAATTGCGAAACTGTGCAATTTATGTTTCGTTTACCAGCTCCAGGCATGTCAGGAAAACCATGTGATGCAACCGAAAACGCGAAATGCAAGAAGGATGGAAAAGACTGTGTCAAAATCGGCGACACAGCGCAGTGCATTCGTGAGTATAATTTTTAAACCGTTTCCATGGGTTTCCTCTTTCTTTATGGAAATCTGTGCGTATTTGGCACATAACATTCCGTTAACTGTGTAGCAAGCATGGTGCTGTGGTTATGATTTATATGCAGCTGTTATCATGCGTAAGCATCAAGGGTTACGATGGTGCTAAAAACAAAGAAAAATATAATATAAAGAGAAAGAAAATGCATTGTAAAAATGGTATGGCAATACGCTCTGGGGAACCTTTGTTTCACTTTTATTTTCGTAATTCAACACTTACTCTTGACGAAATCTGAAACATCGCATATTTGCACCATTCTTATGTGCCATTAGAGAGAATGCTTGGTTTATCAGCGGAAATTGCGAAACTGTGCAATTTATGTTTCTTTTACCAGCTCCAGGCATGCCAGGAAAACCATGTGATGCAACCGAAAACGCGAAATGCAAGATGGATGGGAAAGACTGTGTCAAAATCGACGACACAGCGCAGTGCATTCGTGAGTATAAATTTTAAACCGTTTCCATGGGTTTCCTCTTTCTTTATGGAAATCTGTGCTTATTTGGCACATAACATTCCGTTAACTGTGTAGCAAGCATGGTGCTGTGGTTATGATTTATATGCAGATGTTATCATGCGTAAGCCTCAAGATTACGATGGTGATAAAGAAAAAGAAAAATACAACATAAAGATAAAAAAAATGCCTTGTAAAAATGGTACGGCAATACGCATTGGGGAACCTTTGTTGAACTTTTATTTCCATAATTCATCCCTTTCTCTTGATGAAACTCGAAACTTCGCATATGCGCAAAATTCTTATGTGCAATTTGAGAAAATGCTTGTTTTATCAGCGGAAATTGCGAAACTGTGCAATTTATGTTTCTTTTACCAGCTCCAGGCATGCCAGGAAAACCATGTGATGCAACCGAAAACGCGAAATGCAAGATGGATGGGAAAGACTGTGTCAAAATCGGCGACACAGCGCAGTGCATTCGTGAGTATAAATTTTAAACCGTTCCCATGGGTTTCCTCTTTCTTTGTGGAAATCTGTGCTTATTTGGCACATAACATTCCGTTAACTGTGTAGCAAGCATGGTGCTATTTATATGATTTATATGCAGCTGTTATCATGCGTAAGCCTCAAGATTACGATGGTGATAAAGAAAAAGAAAAATACAATATAAAGAGAAAAAAAAATGCCTTGTAAAAATGGTACGGCAATACGCATTGGGGAACCTTTGTTGAACTTTTATTTCCATAATTCATCCCTTTCTCTTGATGAAACTCGAAACTTCACATATGCGCACAATTCTTATGTGCAATTAGAGAGAATGCTTGTTTTATCAGCGGAAATTGCGAAACTGTGCAATTTATCTTTCGTTTACCAGCTCCAGGCATGCCAGGAAAACCATGTGATGCAACCGAAAACGCGAAATGCAAGAAGGATGGGAAAGACTGTGTCAAAATCGGCGACACAGCGCAGTGCATTCGTGAGTATAATTTTTAAACCGTTTCCATGGGTTTCCTCTTTCTTTATGGAAATCTGTGCGTATTTGGCACATAACATTCCGTTAACTGTGTAGCAAGCATGGTGCTGTGGTTATGATTGATATGCAGCTGTTCTCATGCGTAAGCCTCAAGGGTTACGATGGTGCTAAAAACAAAGAAAAATATAATGTAAAGAGAAAGAAAATGCATTGTAAAAATGTTATGGCAATACGCACTGGGGAACCTTTGTTTCACTTTTATTTTCGTAATTCACCACTTACTCTTGACGAAATCTGAAACATCGCATATTTGCACCATTCCTATGTGCCATTAGAGAGAATGCTTGTTTTATCAGCGGAAATTTCGAAACTGTGCAATTTATGTTTCGTTTACCAGCTCCAGGCATGGCAGGAAAACCATGTGATACAACCGAAAACGCGAAATGCAAGATGGATGGGAAAGACTGTGTCAAAATCGGCGACACAGCGCAGTGCATTCGTGAGTATAATTTTTAAACCGTTTCCATGGGTTTCCTTGGAGGAAGAAGAAGAAGAAGCCGAGGTGCGGACGTCCCTCACATCGGCTCCGTCGTTTTTGAATGTTTGTGCAGCCTTCTTTGCCACCATCACGGATTCAAGCACATCACTGGATTTGTGAAGTCGCCGGGAATTTGCGGACACCTTTCTTTAAGGGGGGACTTTGATTTTTGGGCTGTTACTGGCCTTTCTTGGTGCAAGACCCAAGTAGGCCTACTGGCCCTGCCGTGCCGCGATGGCGGAAACGCGCATGGAAGATGATGACGCTACCGGATTAGAAGAGAATGAGGAAGATCTAGGTTGGCAAATTGTGACAAGCCGAAAATTTCGCTCCACCACAAGGATTGCTGGCGATGGGAAAACATCGCCGCAGAGCCAGCAAGAGCAAGGCAACAACAGCAAGAACAAGGGACCTACAACCACTATGTTCAAAAACTGGATTGTCAAGGCATCAAGGATGCCCCAATTGCCCGAGGAGCACAGCAAAATCATCATCCGCCCACGAGGAGGTCTCAACTTGAGCAAAGTGAGCACCACAGCGATAGGCGTGGCGGTTGTTGAAGCATCGGGCCTGACTCCGCAACAAGCCCGAGAGGATGTCGTTTGCCCTAACTTCACGCAAAACATCGTGGTGGTTAGTACACCAGATCCCAGCCATGCTGCCAGGTATGTGCGAATCAGGTCAATCATTATAGTGGAAACCGAATACGAAGTGAACGCCTACGAGACAGCTCCGCATACCACGTGTAAAGGAGTGATTCGGAGAGTTGACCTCAGAGACAATCAGGCCACGATAACGAAGAACATTGTGCATGACTTTAACCCACTGGCATTGGCAGCCAAACGTATTAAATCCACGGGTTCGGTTATTGTTCTGTTTGATGGGCTCAAGGTACCCAATTATGTAAGATACGGGTCGACCCTCGTAAAGTGCTACCTGTATAGGAAGCAGTTTGATGTCTGCTATGCTTGCGGAAAGATTGGACATCGATCAGATGTATGTCCAACACCGGACGTGGTACAGTGCAGAGGATGTGGAACTCAAAACCCGGAGGACAATCACATGTGTGTGCGTGAGTGCAAATTCTGTGGAGGGGACCACCCAACTGGGGACAAGACTTGCCGACAGCGGTACCAAATTCCATACGTGGTACGAGTTCGACGACGAGAACGCAACAGATCTGCATCGGAGGCGACATCAGCACAGCTGCAATGGGATGCCCAAACGGGCACCAGGGGGCGCACGTGCTCAAGGAGCCCCACACGGTCAAGACGCCGCTCGCCGTCGAAGGGCAGAAGCCGCTCCAGATCACGTGAAGTGCAGGTGCGCTTCGAAGGAGGAGGGCAGACGCCTGGCGACAAGATGACATCTGGAACAACCTGGGCCGACAAAGTGAAAGGTACTGTGAGGGCTGCGGAGAGCGGTGCGGGGCGGCTGGTCGGAGATAATGATGCCAGGGTAGAACAGCTAATTAAAGAAGTAACGTATCTGAGAAAGGCAAATGAAGAACTTACTTAGCAGGTTGTAGAACTTCGCAAGAACTCGCAGACTAACTCCACAAAAATAGCAATAGCCAAAGCGGTGAATAATGACAACAGCCAGGATGATGAAAACACACCAGCTCCAAAGAAGCGGGCAATAAGCCCAGTAGAAACCACAGTGTGCTCTGCTTTGGAAGAGATCAAGGAGGCGATTAAACAACTTAGAGATGCCATAGATAAAACTACCTTCAAAGTTGATAAGTTATGGAAATGGAGACTGACGGCTGAAAAGAGGCTCACCAAAGTAGAAGCACAGGGCGATGACGACGAATACCTACCCTCAGAAGCAGAAAGCGTCAGATCGCTCCCTGGCGTGTCGGGGGGTTCTACGAAGCGTACTCTAGCGGGTAGCAGTAAGGCGGGTTCTATAAGCAATGGCTAGCAGGGGGAGCTTTACCGTGTGGCAATGGAATTGCCGAGGATTTTATCACAAAAAAGCACCTCTTATGCAGTTAATAAAAACCTCTCCAGACAAACCGAAAATAATTATGCTGCAGGAAACCTTGGCGGATGAGATCAGCCTATCCGGATACAAAGCGACATGCAGGGGCAAAGAGCCGGGTAGGGGGTTAGCCACGCTCGTAGATAAGAAAATACCTCACATAGAACATGATTTGCGCCTTCGACTAAACAAATTAGAATACTTACTAGTGGAAATAATTTTGAAAAGGAATAGAAGCAAACCGCAAAGCCTCTTTTGTCTTAATGTTTATAGCAGCCCTAGCGACATGAAACAGAGTTTCAGGGCACTTCTTAATAAGACTATGGCTGTTACTAAGCACGCTCCACTCATTATTGGAGGGGATTTCAACGCCCCACATCAAACCTGGGGATATCGCTGGAATACTAAGAAGGGGGATGGACTCTGGCACCTAGCTACAGATCTTAATCTCTCCCTCATCACAGACCCAGCTTATCTCACTAGGTGTGGTACATCTACATGCAGGGACTCCACCCCAGACCTTACTTTTGTATCAAACTTAGCGAACGCTGGCTGGAATAACTCCAATATTGACCTGGGTAGTGATCCTTACATATTACAAATACTATTGGAAACACCAAGTAATGAGATAAAGCACTTTAACTACATTGACTGGGATCTTTTTCGGAAAGCAAGGAAAAGCAGAGCTGAGACAGAGGCAGGACAAAAGAAAACACTCCAAACTTGGACCACTCAGCTCAGGGAAGATGTAAAGGCGGCAACGAAGGATATTACCACAGAGGAGGATATCGAAATCATGGACAGTAGGCTGGCGCACTTGATTGAAGCGAAACAATCTATGTTAAATAGATGGAAAACGCAACGGCTGAACAGGAGACTCAGGAAGCGCATAGCATTGTTGAATAGGGAGATTGAAGAACACTCCAGAAATTTACAGAAACAACAATGGGATGAGCTTTGTAATTCCATAGATGGTCGAATCAGACGTGGTGGGAATTGGAACTTACTTAGACATTTGCTTCATGAGAACGACACGAAATCTAATAGGAGAACAGCAGTAGCACGACTCGTCCATCGTGAGAGTCAGGACACAACGGAGGAGGCCATTCTGGATCGGCTCGCAGCTAGGTATTTACCACTTAAGGATAGCGATGAGAGTACAGACCTGCCTGAATATACAGGGGAAGACTGTGAGCCTATGGATCAAGACTTCACAGAAAGCGAAGTTCGTGCAGCCCTGTACGACCTCAACAGTAGATCTGCTGCCGGTCCAGATGGCATTTCCAATAGGCTGTTGAAAAATTTGGACGATTATTCCATGAAATATTTAACAGAGTATTTCAACGAACTCTGGAAAAACGGTGATTATCCGAAGGAATGGAGAATTGCTAACACAATTCTTATTCCCAAACCAGGCAAGCAACTCAATCTAGATAACCTAAGACCCATATCATTAACATCATGCCTGGGCAAAACCATGGAGCATGTCATACTCAATAGACTGACTAAGTATGTAGAAAACAGAAATGTTCTTCCGCATAACCTGATCGGTTTCCGTCCTGGACTTTCGACTCAAGATGCAATGCTTTTAATCAAGCATCACCTTATTCTTGCTAGCCCGCTACATACGAGAGCTCTTCTAGGCCTAGATGTAGAAAAGGCTTTTGATCGCATCAAGCACAGGGCCATATTGGATATCTTCTCGGAGATGGGATTGGGTAAGCGATTGCACAATATAGTCAAAGCCTTTCTCGGTGGCCGTTCGGCTTGTCTCAGGTTAGGCGAACTCCAATCGACAACCCTGGAACTTGGGAATCGTGGGACACCACAAGGGTCTGTCCTATCTCCCATGTTATTTAATTTGGCATTGTCAAAAGTGGCTCGAGGTCCCGCGCAGATTGAGGGTATCCACTTTGCTATATATGCAGATGATGTAACAATCTGGAGTGCTGAAGGTAATATGGGACAAACAGAGATCAAACTACAGGAAAGCATTTATGTGGTAGAAACAACACTTGAGGGTATGGGACTGAACTGCTCTGCTAAAAAATCAGAACTATTGGTATTACGGAGCAGTAAGCGTGGGCGCAGGCCGAACGGATATATCCCAGAGGAAGAACCCCGCATTGACATATACGCCAAGAATGGAGAACCAATCAGACAGGTGGAGACTATTAGAGTGTTAGGACTTCTCCTGCAAGCGAACGGATCTAATTGCAGGATGATAGAATACATCTCTAACAAGTCAGAAGAAGTCATTAGGCTTCTGCGTAGAGTTACCAACAAGAATAAGGGGCTAGGAGAAGACAGTGCCATAAGATTGGTACATGCATTCGCCTTTTGCCACTTCTCGTACGTGGCTGGCATGCTACAATGGACACAGGCTGATAAGAACAAGCTAAACGCTTTAATCAGACGACTTATAAAGACTGCACTAGGACTTCCCATCAGCACGGCCAATGATAGCTTATTGCGCCTAGGGCTGCATAACACACTAGAGGAGATAGCTGAGGCTCAACAGGTGGCCCACCAGGAGAGACTAATGGGGACACGCCCTGGGAGGACGCTACTTGAAGAAATTGGCGTAGAAATTAACAACCACACCAACGAAGGAGAATTATTAACACAATTGCAAGCGGGACTACGAGAAACAATAAAGACGACCCCGTTCCCTAGGAACATGCACCCTACACATAACCTCGAGAGACGGAAGGCAAGGGCGAAGGCACTCCTTCAAGACATAGATCAACATAAGCAGCAGGCGGTGTTCGTTGACGCTGCCTGGGTTAAAAATAAGGATGCGTATACCTCCGTTGTCGTAGACACTCAAGGTAACATACAGGATGCCATCACCGTCTATACCAAGGACCCAGCAGTAGCAGAACAAGTAGCGATCGCCTTAGCCATCCGGGCTAATCGGTGGACACATATTTACAGCGACTCTAGAACAGCCATACGCAACTTTACCAACGGATATGTGACACGGATAGCAACAAAATTATTAGAGAAGGTCAAGAGTGAGAGGATCGAAATCCGGATCGATCGATGGGTGGACGGAGCTCGGAGAAACCTCAATGAGGTGGCAAATGAAGCAGCACGAGGACTTTCTAGCCGTGCTCTTCAAGACCGAGCAACTTACACTTCACCCGGGGAACACAGGGATCGATTATTAACATATAACGAAATCACGAAGCATTATTATTTAAGCAGAAGGGAATACCCATTGCCACATGGTAAGCTTTGCAGAGCCCAAGCGGTCACATTACGTTTGCTACAGACAAGAACATACCCAAGTCCATATTTTATTAACAGGATCTATCCGGAGAGGGAAATTCAAACCAACTGTAATAAGTGCAATGGCATCATTACTCTTGACCACATGCTTTGGCAGTGCCCCGCGGTCTTCACAGACCGTGACAAGGAACAAGAATGGTGGCGGCAAATGCTACATAGTGAATCACTCTCTGACCAATTACGGGCAGTCCAGAAGGCCCGCGATGTGGCTGAAGGGCTCGGCCTGACAGTCCCAACGTGGGAGCGGCCCGCGTCAACGTATGGTTGACCTTCAGGACCCAATAAAGTTCTCCATACCATACCATATGGGTTTCCTCTTCCTTTATGGAAATCTGTGCGTATTTGGCACATAACATTCCGTTAACTGTGTAGCAAGCATGGTGCTGTGGTTATGATCTATATGCAGATGTTATTATGCGTAAGCCTCAAGGGTTACGATGGTGATAAAGAAAAAGAAAAATTCAAGATAAAGAGAAAAAATGCGTTGCAAAAATGGTACGGCAATACGCATTGGGGAACCTTTGTTTCACTTTTATTTCCATAATTCATCCCTTTCTCTTGACGAAACTCGAAACTTCACATATGCGCACAATTCTTATGTGCCATTAGAGAGAATGCTTGTTTTATCAGCGGAAATTGCGAAACTGTGCAATTTATGTTTCGTTTACCAGCTCCAGGCATGCCAGGAAAACCATGTGATGCAACCGAAAACGCGAAATGCAATATGGATGGGAAAGACTGTGTCAAAATCGGCGACACAGCGCAGTGCATTCGTGAGTATAATTTGTAAACCGTTTCCATGGGTTTCCTCTTTCTTTATGGAAATCTGTGCGTATTTGGCACATAACATTCCGTTAACTGTGTAGCAAGCATGGTGCTATTTATATGATTTATATGCAGCTGTTATCATGCGTAAGCCTCAAGATTACGATGGTGATAAAGAAAAAGAAAAATACAAGATAAAGAGAAAGAAAATGCATTGTAAAAATGGTATGGCAATACGCACTGGGGAACCTTTGTTTCACTTTTATTATCGTAATTCACCACTTACTCTTGACGAAACCCGAAACTTCACATATGCGCACAATTCTTATGTGCCATTAGAGAGAATGCTTGTTTTATCAGCGGAAATTGCGAAACTGTGCAATTTATGTTTCGTTTACCAGCTCCAGGCATGCCAGGAAAACCATGTGATGCAACCGAAAACGCGAAATGCAATATGGATGGGAAAGACTGTGTCAAAATCGGCGACACAGCGCAGTGCATTCGTGAGTATAATTTGTAAATCGTTTCCATGGGTTTCCTCTTTCTTTATGGAAATCTGTGCGTATTTGGCACATAACATTCCGTTAACTGTGTAGCAAGCATGGTGCTGTTTATATGATTTATATGCAGCTGTTATCATGCGTAAGCCTCAAGATTACGATGGTGATAAAGAAAAAGAAAAATACAAGATAAAGAGAAAGAAAATGCATTGTAAAAATGGTACGGCAATACGCATTGGGGAACCTTTGTTTCACTTTTATTTCCATAATTCATCCCTTTCTCTTGACGAAACTCGAAACTTCACATATGCGCACAATTCTTATGTGCAATTAGAGAGAATGCTTGTTTTATCAGCGGAAATTGCGAAACTGTGCAATCTATGTTTCGTTTACCAGCTCCAGGTATGCCAGGAAAACCATGTGATGCAACCGAAAACGCGAAATGCAAGATGGATGGGAAAGACTGTGTCAAAATCGGCGACACAGCGCAGTGCATTCGTGAGTTTAATTTGTAAATCGTTTCCATGGGTTTCCTCTTTCTTTATGGAAATCTGTGCGTATTTGGCACATAACATTCCGTTAACTGTGTAGCAAGCATGGTGCTGTTTATATGATTTATATGCAGCTGTTATCATGCGTAAACCTCAAGATTACGATGGTGATAAAGAAAAAGAAAAATACAAGATAAAGAGAAAGAAAATGCATTGTAAAAATGGTATGGCAATACGCACTGGGGAACCTTTGTTTCACTTTTATTTCCATAATTCATCCCTTTCTCTTGACGAAACCCGAAACTTCACATATGCGCACAATTCTTATGTGCCATTAGAGAGAATGCTTGTTTTATCAGCGGAAATTGCGAAACTGTGCAATTTATGTTTCGTTTACCAGCTCCAGGCATGCCAGGAAAACCATGTGATGCAACCGAAAACGCGAAATGCAATATGGATGGAAAAGACTGTGTCAAAATCGGCGACACAGCGCAGTGCATTCGTGAGTATAATTTGTAAATCGTTTCCATGGGTTTCCTCTTTCTTTATGGAAATCTGTGCGTATTTGGCACATAACATTCCGTTAACTGTGTAGCAAGCATGGTGCTGTTTATATGATTTATATGCAGCTGTTATCATGCGTAAACCTCAAGATTACGATGGTGATAAAGAAAAAGAAAAATACAAGATAAAGAGAAAGAAAATGCATTGTAAAAATGGTATGGCAATACGCACTGGGGAACCTTTGTTTCACTTTTATTATCGTAATTCACCACTTGCTCTTGACGAAACCCGAAACTTCACATATGCGCAAAATTCTTATGTGCAATTTGAGAGAATGCTTGTTTTATCAGCGGAAATTGCGAAACTGTGCAATTTATGTTTCGTTTACCAGCTCCAGGTATGCCAGGAAAACCATGTGATGCAACCGAAAACGCGAAATGCAATATGGATGGGAAAGACTGTGTCAAAATCGGCGACACAGCGCAGTGCATTCGTGAGTATAATTTGTAAATCGTTTCCATGGGTTTCCTCTTTCTTTATGGAAATCTGTGCGTATTTGGCACATAACATTCCGTTAACTGTGTAGCAAGCATGGTGCTGTTTATATGATTTAAATGCAGCTGTTATCATGCGTAAACCTCAAGATTACGATGGTGATAAAGAAAAAGAAAAATACAAGATAAAGAGAAAGAAAATGCATTGTAAAAATGGTACGGCAATACGCACTGGGGAACCTTTGTTTCGCTTTTATTTCCATAATTCATCCCTTTCTCTTGACGAAACCCGAAACTTCACATATGCGCACAATTCTTATGTGCCATTAGAGAGAATGCTTGTTTTATCAGCGGAAATTGCGAAACTGTGCAATTTATGTTTCGTTTACCAGCTCCAGGTATGCCAGGAAAACCATGTGATGCAACCGAAAACGCGAAATGCAATATGGATGGGAAAGACTGTGTCAAAATCGGCGCCACAGCGCAGTGCATTCGTGAGTATAATTTGTAAACCGTTTCCATGGGTTTCCTCTTTCTTTATGGAAATCTGTGCGTATTTGGCACATAACATTCCGTTAACTGTGTAGCAAGCATGGTGCTGTGGTTATGATTTATATGCAGATGTTATCATGCGTAAGCCTCAAGGGTTACGATGGTGATAAAGAAAAAGAAAAATACAAGATAAAGAGAAAGAAAATGCATTGTAAAAAATTACCGACGATTACGTTACTTCCTAATGCGAAATTTGAGCGCAGCAAATAAGCTGTTTCACCTTTTCGATAGATTGAGGCAAAGAAATCGAGCAACACATGTATGCGCTATCACGATCTGAAGATCCATGTTTGAATCTAGAACGGACGCCACCTATGGGTTAAAGTAATTAACCCGCTTTTGCTGCACGGTACGGGGTAGCATGACGGTGGGACGAGGTGTACCTGCTCGGAGAACCGAAATGTACTGCTCCCTGTCCGTGATGAGCTTCTGCTTCAGCCTCGCTTACTGCTGGTTGCTCTCGACGGCGGCGATGAGCCTCCGCTTCGGCGGCGCGAACTGCAGGGTCTTCTCGGCGGCGGCGATGAGCTTCTGCTTCAGCCTCGCTTACTGCTGGTTGCTCTCGACGGCGGCGATGAGCCTCCGCTTCGGCGGCGCGAACGGCAGGGTCTTCTCGGCGGCGGCGCTTAGCCTCTGCTTCGGCGACGCGTACTCCTGGATCATCTCGACGGCGGTGACGGTAAGCTTCTGCTTCGGCGGCACGCACCTCTGGATTCTGACGGCGACGGCGCTGGGCCTCTGCTCTGGCAGCTCGTTTAGCAGCAGCAGCAGCAGCAGCAGCAGACGGAGGACTTCCATCGGTCGTCTCGCTCATGGCTCAGAAAGAACTGGCAGATAATTTCGCAGTGGCGAACGGCGGCGGCAATTTCGGCTCGGGCGGTGCACATATACAGATCCGCCGCCACCGATCTGGCTCTCTGATTGCCACCGCACAGGGCGAACGGCAGCGGCAATTTCGGCTCGGGCGGTGCACATATACAGATCCGCCGCCACCGATCTGGCTCTCTGATTGCCACCGCACAGGGGTTGCATTGGAGGAGGAGCGAAGAAAGGAATTAAGTTCGAGCCGGCGCTTTGACAACCGGAGACACGCAGGAAGAGGGGGGAGGGGAGCGGCGTGTACACCCAGCGGCAAACGATGGGGGCAGAAGCGCGCGCAGCAAGCGGACAACACGATAAAGGGAGGAGGGAAGAGATAGCAGCGACTGACTGATGCCGCTGACGCCGATAGTGAGTCAACCCCAGCTGCGGAGTTGGTTTCACGGACAACGCCGCCGATGCCGACACAAACAATATCATACCCTCGCTTCCGCAGCGCTAAGAACGAGGTCTAGCCGTGGGAAGGTGGTCACGTATTCGTCGACGTGCCGGGGCCTACGTGAAATAACCGGCGCGTCGGCAACCGAGGAGCACCCTATCCGCCACACAAGAACAGGGGGGGGGGACCCTTTCCTCCTCTTTCTGCATGGCGGCGACGGTGTTCTATGCAGTCACGTTATCTTGACTCTCTAGCGGCGTCAGGGGCATCCAGCGGTATCAGTCGGTCGCTGCTAGCGCTGGGGGGATGAAAGGGGGGCGGAGCTGGTTACGAGGCCGACGACAACGCCGACGACGACGCGAAACCCAGGAACGGACGCCAAAGAGCTGCGCTCTAAAATGGTACGGCAATACGCACTTGGGAACCTTTGTTTCACTTTTATTTCCATAATTCATCCCTTTCTGTTGACGAAACCCGAAACTGCACATATGCGCACAATTATTATGTGCCATTAGAGAGAATGCTTGTTTTATCAGCGGAAATTGCGAAACTGTGCAATTTATGTTTTGTTTACCAGCTCCAGGCATGCCAGGAAAACCATGTGATGCAACCGAAAACGAGAAATGCAAGAAGGATGGGAAAGACTGTGTCAAAATTGGCGAGACAGCGCAGTGCATTCGTGAGTATAACTTTTAAACCGTTTCCATGGGTTTCCTCTTTCTTTATAGAAATCTGTGCTTATTTGGCACATAACATTCCGTTAACTGTGTAGCAAGCATGGTGCTGTGGTTATGTTTTATATGCAGATGTTATCATGCGTAAGCCCCAAGATTACGATGGTGATAAAGAAAAAGAAAAATACAAAATAAAGAGAATGAAAATGCGTTGTAAAAATGGTATGGCGATACGCATTGGGGAACCTTTGTTTCACTTTTATTTCCATAATCCATCGCTTTCTCTTGACGAAACCCGAAACTTCACATATGCGCACAATTCTTATGTGCCATTAGAGAGAATGTTTGTTTTATCAGCGGAAATTGCGAAACTGCAATTTATGTTTCTTTTACCAGCTCCAGGCATGCAAGCAAAACCATGTGATGCAACCGAAAATGCGAAATGCAAGAAGTATGGGAAAGACTGTGTCCTCATCGGCGACACAGCGCAGTGCATTCGTGAGTATAATTTTTAAACCGTTTCCATGGGTTTCGTTTTTCTTTATGGAAATCTGTGCGTATTTGGCACATAACATTCCGTTAACTGTGTAGCAAGCATGGTGCTGTGGTTATGATTTATATGCAGATGTTATCATGCGTAAGCCTCAAGGGTTACGATGGTGATAAAGAAAACGAAAAATACAAGATAAAGAGAAAAAATGCGTTGTAAAAATGGTACGGCAATACGCACTGGGAAACCTTTGTATCACTTTTATTTCTGTAATTCAGCACTTTCTCTTGACAAAATCTGAAACATCGCACATTCGCACAATTCTTATGTGCCATTAGAGAGACTGCTTGTTTTATCAGCGAAAATTGGAAAGTGTGCAATTTATGTTTCGTTTACCAGCTCCAGGCATACCAGCAAAACCATGTGATGCAACCGAAAACGCGAAATGCAAGAAGGATGGGAAAGACTGTGTCCAAATCGGCGACACAGCGCAGTGCATTCGTGAGTATAATTTTTAAACCATTTCCATGGGTTTCCTCTTTCTTTATGGAAATCTGTGTGTATTTGGCACATAACATTCCGTTAACTGTGTAGCAAGCATGGTGCTGTGGTTATGATTTATATGCAGCTGTTATGCGTAAGCTTCAAGGGTTACGATAGTGGCAAAGAAAAAGAAAAATACAAGATAAAGAGAAAAAAAAATGCGTTGTAAAAATGGTACGGCAATGCGCACGGGGGAACCTTTGTATCTCTTTTATTTCTGTAATTCAGCACTTTCTCTTGACGAAACCCGAAACTTCACATATGCGCACAATTCTTTTGTGCCATTAGAGAGAATGCTTGTTTTATCAGCGGAAATTGCGAAACTGTGCAATTTATGTTTCGTTTACCAGCTCCAAGCATGCCAGCAAAACCATGTGATGCAACCGAAAACGCGAAATGCAAGATGGATGGGAAAGACTGTGTCCAAATCGGCGACACAGCGCAGTGCATTCGTGAGTAGAATTTTCAAACCGTTTCCATGGGTTTCCTCTTTTTTGGGGGAATGTGTGCGTATTGGGTCCATAACATTCCGTTAGCTCTGTAGTAAGCATGGTGTTGTGGTTATGATTTCTATGCAACTGTTATCGTGCCTAAGCCACAAGGGTTAGCATGATGACAAACAAAAGGTAATATAAAAGATAAAGAGCAAGAAACGCATTGTAAAAATGGTAGCGCAATATGCACAGGGGACTCTTTGTTTTACTTTTATTTCCGTTATTCACCACTTTCTCTTGACGAAATCTGAGACTTCACATAATCGCACAGTTGTCATGTGCGATTAGAGAGAATGCTTGTTTTATCCGCGGAAATTGCAAAACTGTGCTATTTATGTTTCTTTTACCAGCTCCAGGCATGCCAGGAAAACCATGTGATGCAACCGAAAACGCGAAATGCAAGAAGGATGGGAAAGACTGTGTCCTCATCGGCGACACAGCGCAGTGCATTCGTGGGTAGCATTAATAAACCGTTTCCATGGGTTTCCTCTTTTTTTATGGGAATCTGTGCATATTTGGCACATAAAATTCCGTTAATTGTGTAGTAAGCATGGTGATGTGGTTATGATTTCTATGCATCTGTTGCTATGCGTAAACCACCAGGGTAACCGTGATGACAAAGAAAAGGAAAATACAAAATAAAACGCAAGAAATGCCTTGTAAAATTTGTACCGCCATGCGCACTGGGGAATCTTTGTTTCAGTTTTAATTCCGTAGTTCATCCGTTTCACTTGACGAAATCTGAAACTTCCCATATTCGCGCAATTCTCATGTGCGCTTAGAGAGACTGCTTGTTTTATCAGCGGAAATTGCGAAACTGTGCAATTTGCAACCGAAAACACGAAATGCATGTAGGATGGGAAAGACTGTGTCCTCATCTGCGAGTAAGCGAAGTGCATTCGTGAGTAGCATTTTTAAACCGTTTTTATGGTTTTCCCATTTCATATAGGAATGTGTGCGTATTTGGCACATAACATTCGATGAACTGTATAGGAAGCAATGTGCTGTGGGTATGATTTATGTAGAAGAAGAAGAAGAGGAAAGGTGGGGAGAGGAGAGGAAGAAGTGAGAATAAACAAGGATAGCAACTTTGTCATATTGACGTATCTCAGTTTTATTACAAGTTTGGCGTTGTCAAGGACATGATTCGAACCTGTGTTGTGCATCTTATCCGCGCCGTTTCACCGAGGGCCATTTGCTTGGACCTTGTGGAAATTTGCGCGGACGGCAACAGACATACGAACGTGGCAAGCCTTTTCCACGGCGGACGGTTCGCTGTTGCGGGCGAGCACTGATCCCTTGCTCAAAACGCTCACGAACGAGCTGTTGCTATCGGCGGTACAACGTAGCCGAGTACGACCAGCGTGAGTGAACAAGGCCGAATGTAGGAGAGAGCGCAAGACATTTTTCATCACATAATGGAACTGAAGCAGAGAAATGGTGAACACCAGCAACAAAAACTAGAGCTCGTGAGGAAAAACGTCCTCCAGCATTCTCAGAGCCCGTCGTTGGAACCGTAAAACGGGATGTTTACGACGGTTCATCACCTGCACACGCACAAGCTTGGCTGAGTTTTTATGAATCCGCGTGCGACCAAAATGGTTGGCGACATGACCTTGACAAGGTTATGGTTCTGCGCTTGTACCTAAGAGGCATAGCAAAAACCTGGCATGACTTGAGAATCACCCAAAGAGCGCACCGGCCGTGAGCTGAGTGGGGAGACAGTTTTTTGACGTCTTTCTCCGAGAACAAGCTCCAGAGCTGAGACAGCGCTATAGCCTTCAAATTTGATTCCGGCACTCTGGTTGAATACGTTTTTGAGAGTACGTTTTTGAAGCTGCTACAGATTGCTGACTCCACGTTTTCGGACTAGTCGCTCGTACCTGGTTATATTAGGATTGCCGAAGGGCATGCAGCACGAGGTACAATTGCGATCTCCACATAGTGTTGATGACTTGCTTACAAATATGAAATATTTATGCACTTAGCAGCATCAAGAGACTGCTTCTAAGGACCACCATACTTCGTCCAATGAAAACGATACATTGCGGTGTAAAAAAGGGACCATGCTGATATCCGGATGTCACCCTCTCTCATTAGAAGAGACGATCTTTGTTACCGAGCGTGCCAACTTGTGTAGATTTCTATGCAAGCAAATGGGAGGGACGTCAAGGCTTTAGTAGATAGTGGAGCTTCGATAAGGCTTGTAAACAAGAGCGAAATTGCGGACCTAAGCATCGTGGAAGATTATCCTGCGACAGTGTATGGCTACGACAGCAAGAAACAGACGTATAATGAGTGGACGGAAGTGTTGATTACGTATAAAGGAAAAAGCACCTTAACTAAGGCTCTCGTACTGAATGAAGTAAAATATCAGCTGCTCTTGTCTCGCCGAGTCATGCAAAAGCTACGACTTAACCTCTACTGGGATGGGGAAGTCACTACACGAGATGACCGCCAAATGTCTTCGGTTTTACCTGCTCAACATCAACGGAAGTCCACTACAGCGGCGGACGTCATCAAGCTGTATCCAGAGCTAATATGCATCGGAGGCTGTCCGAAAGCCACATCAAAGTTCGAAGTTCCATTTGAACTTCGTGACAAGACTGTAATAAAACGCAAGGCTTACAATATGTCGCGAGAGAAGAAGCATTGGCTGAAGGAAGAAATACAGAAGATGCTCGACGCCGGTGTAATCCGCCCATCTACCTCTGCCTTCGCTTCTCCGATCACTATTGCTGCTAAAGGAGATGGCACATTTCATCTCTGTACTGATTACAGGCAGGTCGACAAACAGACTCACTTATTTCCCTTTCCAATGCCACTTATCGACGAAATCATCAATGAAACCGGGGGCTGTAAGATATTTTCTCGCTTAGACCTGTGCGAAGGGTTCTGGCAAGTGCCACTGTAAGAGGAGACTAAAAAGTTTTCCGCCTTCTTGACACCATTCGACGTACACGAATACAGCAGGCTACCTTTTGGCTGGAAGAACTCACCCGCATGGTTCCAGAAGATGATGAACAATGCTCTAAAGCCATATATCGGAATTTTTTGCAATGTTTACATTGATGACATCATTGTGTATTCTATGTCTGAGCAGAAGCACACCCAACACCTGGCAAAGGTCTTACAAGCTCTCAGCAATGTCTATCTGAAGATAAATGAAAAAAAGAGGGATTTCTTTCAGCCCAATGTCCTTTTTATCGGTAGAGTGTTCGGCAGTGCTACCAAGCGTACCAAGCAAGAGTCTGTACAACGGATTTCTGCACTTAAGAAGCCGCACGACCTTCATTCCCTGCGAGTTTTCCTTGGACTAGCAGGCTACTGTAGGACTTTCATCAAGGATTTTGCAAAGATGATAAAGTGCCTGACCGAGTTGACAAAAAAGGATGTACCTTTTATTTGGTCCGACGATTGTGAAATAGCCTATCAAGGACTAGGGCGCCGCATCTCGTCTGACCCAGTACTAACTCTACCGGACTTAGCCTGCCGTTCGAAATGAACGCAGACGCATCACATTATGGTACAGGGGCAGTGCTGTATCAGAGGGACTGCAGGTCTCCATTAAATCAACAACTTCGTATCGTAAGGTGCTATTCCTACACTTTTAACACTTCTCAGCTCAACTACTCTACGACGGAGAAGGAGGTCCTTGCCATCCTCATGGCAGTGCGATACTTTAGATCGTAAATAGACGGCAAACATTCAAACTGTATACGGACTATCAGGCTCTGACTAATCTCCTGAGTCAGTCGGAGCCATGAGCAAAACTGGCACGCTGGATAAACGAACTGCAGCAGTACGATTTTGAGATCATCCACTGGGCAGGCACCGGGTTGACGGATGCAGATGCGCTATCCAGACTGACGGTCGAAGTAACACATGCAGTGCGAAACAGGACGAAACTATGGGAAGGATACGAAAGTCTATAATTTGCCAATGGAAGGTTCGTGGTGCCAGAGACTCTTGTTTCAAAAGTTCTCCACATGTACCATGACACTCCCGACTCTGGCGGTCATAATGGTTTCTGGCGAACCTATAATAAACTTCTACAACGGTTCACATGGAAGAATGTGAAGAGAGACATAGACAAATATGTTCGGTCATGTCACTTGTGCCAGGTCAATAAGGCAAAGTACTGGCCACGGCCGGACGAGCTCGTACTATCGCGTCACCCAGACGCACCTTTCCAAGTAGTGCATGTGGACTTTGCCGAGTTGAAAAAGAAGACCGAAGTTGTGCGCCAAACGCAGTCATTTCTAGTGGCAATTTACGAATGCACAAGAATGGTAGCTGCACGCCCACGAAAAGAAGATACAAATAGTGTTATTGCGCTTTTTGATCAAGCGTTGTTTTCGAAGTTGAAAGTAGTAGTCTCTGACAATGGACGCGCATTCATGAGCAAGAACTTTCAGCAGTGTGCAGAGAGTCACGGGGTTGTGCTGCGGCACTGCTCTCCGTATCACCTCCAAGCCAATGGATTGGCAGAGAGAGTTATCCGTCATATAAAGCAGTTTATGTCCATGTACCCAAATTTCCGAGGAGGCTGGAAGTGCTGCCTAGAAGCAGGCGTTGCACACCTTAACCGGACACAGACCACACGCCTTGGATGTAGCCCCCATTTTGCCGCGTGTGGTGAAGTGCCGAAACTGACCGCCGACCAGGATCTTCGAATTTCCGACACACTTAAGCTAACTGAACAATTCAAAGCCAACGAGGAGCGCAGCAGGTATCGCGAAGCAATGAAACGCCAGTTCGACAAGAGGCATCGGGGACGTATACCTGATATCAAGTTAAACGACTTTGTTCTTCCCCGAAAGGGAGTACCAGAAACCGACGTAAAACGTCTTGGTCCGTTCCAGGTGATGAAAACATGTGTGCAGCAAGGCGTACTCAAGACGGTTGGGTATATGAACAGTGGACAATTAGAGGTTGCGGCTGTAAGCAACGTCCTCCCGTATCACCCCAAGAGGCGTGAGGCTTAAAAGAGGGGGAGCTTAGGGGAGAAGAAGAAGAGGAAAGTTTAGGGCAGGAGAGGAAGAAGTGAGAATAAACAAGGATGGCTACCTTGTCATACTGACGTATCTCAGTTTTATATGCAACTGTTATCATGTGCAAACCACAAGGCTTACCATGAGGACAAAGAAAAAGAAAAATACAAGTTACAGAGCAAAGGGTGCTTTGTAAAAAGTGGTACTGCAATACCCATTGGGGAATCTTTGTTTCACTTTTAATTCCGTATTTCATCCCTTTCTCTTAACTAAATTCAAAACTTCGCATATTCGCACAGTTCTTATGTGCGCTTAGAGATAACGCTTGTTTTATCAGGGGCCATAGCAAAACTGTGCAATTTATGTTTCGTTTACTAGCTCCAGGCACGCCAGCAAAAGCATGTGATGCAACCGAAAACGAGAAATGCAAGAAAGATGGGAAAAACTGTGTCCTCATCGGCGACACAGCGCAGTGCATTCGTGAGTAGCACTTGTAAAAACTTTCCAAGGGTTTCCCATTTTTTTATGGGAATTTATGATCATTTGCCACACAATCTTCTCAAGTGTGTCGCAAGCTTGGTGCGGTTGGTATGATTACTATGCAATTGTTATCATGCGTAAACCAGCAGGTTAACATGCTGAGAAAGAAAAAAGACTGCAATCTCAAAAGCAAAGAATGCGTTGTAAAAATGGTGCAGTATTACGCAGTGGGAATCTTTGTTTCACTTTTAGTTCCGTATTTGACCAATTCTGTTGAGAAAATACCTTACACTCTTAAAAGTGAGGCATTGATTAGGGGGGGCAGTACACAGAAAATACATAGAATACGTGACATCTAAAAACCGTATCAGTTACAAACGACAACCTCAAGGGCAACCTAGTCGAAAAAGAATTGTTTAGTTTGCGATTGACTAGGGAAAAAAAGAAAGCATAATATAATAGCAAGGAATAAATCACACATTGTTTCCAGTGAAGTCGTGTAATTAACAATACCAGAGGGGTAAACGATATTAATGATTAAAAAAGGATAGGAAAGTTACTAACGCGACATTCCAACGCAACGGTAAACATAGCGACATAACGGTCATAATGCGACAATAAGCTGTAAGAAATAGTGCAAGTACAAGAAAGCATTATGCGACAAACGTAAAACTTCACATTTCTTTGCTCATGTATTCAGTCAAGGCATCGCGGAATGAATCGTAGTTTGACTGCCATGCAGTGCTGTCCGGGGGCGAATTCCATTTCTGAGAGAACGAGGAAGAGCAGAGTAATGGAATGCTTTTGTAGAACCGTAAAGTGGGTATAGCTGAAATGATTATGAAGCCTATGTGACGTGGGTATGGTCGTTTCAAGCATGCGGGTGTTCGAGTGGAGTGAAAGAATTTGTGGAACAGTGATGAAAGGGCAATGTCTCGGCAAGTGCTCAAGGATTGTAATGAAAGCTTAACTTTTATTTGTGTTACACTAGACGTGTAGCTGCAATCGTTTATGATGAAGCGGCTTGCTTTGTTCTGGATACATTCTAGCATTTCAATGAGGTATTTCTTGTGAGGGGACCAAATGGGAGATGCATACTCGAGCTTTGGACGAACGAGTTAGGTAAGCTAGCTGGCGAACATTTGAAGGAACATTTGTTAAGTTGCGTCGCAAGTACCCCAACGATTGAGAGGCGTTAGCTGAAATGGAAGTCATATGCTCTGTCCAAGAAAGATTCGATGTGAATAGTACTCCTGGATACTTATATTGTGCAGCTGTTGTAACAGTGTAATTATTAATATGGTAGGGATACGGTGAGGTTCCCGATTTCCGGGTAAACGACATTACTTTGCATTTTGTGGTGTTTAAAGTCATTATCCATTTATTGCACCAGCTAATAATTTGTTGAAGGTCTTGCTGAAGAACGAGATGATCACCTGAATTTTTAATTCGGATGAATTATGCAGTCGTCGGCGAATATTCTTAAGGTGGAGGACAAATCTTGAGGTAGGTCGTTAATACAGACTAGAAAAAGCAAGGGACCGAGGACGCTACCCTCTGGTACACCGGAAGAAACGTCTGTTACGGAGGAAGAGTAGTTATTTGCAATAGCAAACTGCTGACGATTAGACAGAAAATTTCGGAGCCATGACAAGGTATGACAGTCCAATTTAAGTGCGGAGAATTTTGATATTAGGCGGCTCTGTGCGACAGGGTCAAATGGCTTCGCAAAATTAGGAAACAAGAAATCAATTTGTAAGTTGTAATTTAATTTAGTGTGTAGGTATGTGGAAAATTCAAATAAGTGTGTCCCGCTCGAGAGGCCCTTCCTAAAGCCATACTGATTATGAAAAAGGAATTTCTTCGTCTCAAGATGTCTGTAAATCTGCGAAGCAATAATATGTTCAAGCAACTTGCAGGGAATGCATGTCAAAGAAATAGGACGATAAGTCTCACAGGAGTTCCTGTTGCCATACTTAAATACAGATATATCTTTCGTCATCTTGCAATCTGCGGGAAGGCGGCCAGTCGCAAGTGACTGTCTTAATGTGAAATTGAATTTTGCTTGATATTTCCACCGTATTCTTTAAAATCTTAGAGTTTATACCATCTATGCCACATGAAGAAGACATATTAAGGTTATTTATGAGGGAAGAGAGGCCCTCCAAAGTGACTTCAATAGGTTCCATGTATTGATGGTTTAATTCTGAAACAAAACGCATATTTGAAGTGCCCTCCTGTGTAAATACAGAGCTGAATAATGAATTAAAGGTCTCCGAACATTCGCTGTCTGGAATAGAAGTATTGCTGCTGTTTTGTAATGACAATTCATCAGATTCATTGTTAGGCTTTATTATTTTCCAAAACTTGGGAGGATTGTTCCTAAGCAGCTCAGGAAGATCTTTAGAAAAATATTTATCTTTAGCTACACCTAAAGCTGAGCAGTACGATTTAAGGTAAGTTTTTTAATTCTGCCGCGCTGCTAATGTGCGATCTCCCTTAGCGATATTACACACGCGTTTTTTTTCTTATTCCTCATGTGCTGAAGCTTTTTAGTAAACCAAGGGTGCAACTTATCGTTCGTTATATTAACGAGTGGAACATACTTGTCTACTAATGCGCACAGTGTATTTTTAAACATGAGCCAGTTTTTTTCAACGGATCTACCGTAAAATGATGGCCATATTGTGTTTTCGAAGAAAGTTTCGAATTCTGAGATTATTGTTTTATAATTCCCCTATTGTAATCACGAATTTTCCCTCTCGTTTTACCCGCATTTGGTGGCATTGTGTTTATTGTTACTTGGAGCAAATGGTGATCGCTGAAACCGTTTAAGCATTCTATGTGACCTACTGTTTCAAGTGTAGTACTAAGAATGCGATCTAGAACATTGGCACCACGTGCGAGTTTCATGACAGCTTGAAAGAGATTGAAATTTAAAGACAAGTTGATGAATTCAGACGATATATGACAAGTAGCTGATAAATTCGTCCAATCCATTAGCGGATAATTAAAATCCCCAAAAAGATAAATTAAATCAGCCGGGAAGAGTTCCATGACTTTGTTGATTGTGTCGCGCAGAGCATTGATGAAAGAATTGTTAGAATCTGGTGCACGGGAACAATTACCTATTAGTATCCTGGAAGATGAGATCGTGCAGGCCACCCAAACAATCTCGAGATCAGAATTAGTGTTTACCAAAAATGACTTAATGGGTTTCTTTCCACCAATCAAGGCACCACTCCCTGTTTTAAGAGAGCGGTCACACATATATATGTCATACATTCTTGAAGATGAAAAGATTTCATCATTCTTTATTGCAGAATGCAGCCATGGCTCCGTTAAAGCGATAATGTCGGATTTACTGTCTTCCAAGAAGGAAGAGATGAGATCACGCTTTGATAATATGCTTCGTATGTTGGCATACGATAGTGATAGCGAGGGTGAAGTCGAGGTTAGTTTTAGCACTTGGTGACTCTGTGCTCTTGCACCCAACCGTAGCTATCTATTCAGTGGGACAAATGCACTTGCAGAACCATCGTAGATATAAATTGTTGAATCAATACGCAGCTTGTCCACTGAAAGCTTGAAAGCTTTATTCTAGGTTCTCGCAAGTTCAATTAGCTTTCGTCTAGCGCATCGAGTTTCCGGTGGAAAATCTTCGCGAATTGAATATGGCGTTCCCTTCAGTTTGTGTGCCGAAGAGAGAATGCAATATTTGTCCTTAAAGACGGTCAGCTTGGCTATGATTGGTCTCCGCTTGTCCTCGCTATATCTTCCCAACCGATGCGGCCGCTCAAATTGTTCACTTGTTTTGTTGTCAAACTTATCTGCCCAGAAGTCGATTATTTTCTGCTCCGACTTTGTCCAGCCTTCTCTAGCGTTACCTTCCAAACCGAAGAAAAGCAGATTCGAGCGCAGCAGCCTACTCTCGAAGTCGTTACAGCGTGGCTTAATAACCACCACCTGCTCAGACACAACGCATACAGCGTCGGAATCTGTCCCAGCTTTAAATGTGCAATTTAACTCCATTGCTTTTTCCAAAGACTCAATCTTGTCACTTAAAATTTTAATTTTGTTGTCAGCTTCCACTTGCTTCTCCCTGGCAGACTTCAAATCAGCTATCAGGGAAGCTTGACCCTCTTCAGGCCGGCGGATCGTATCTACAGCCTGGGCAAGTGAATCGGCTTCACCTTTTGTCAAAGGGCGAGGATAAGGTCCTACATCTCCCGAAAGCAATAATAATATTGCAGACAAGGTACGCAATTTGCAAGTAAACAGAGCCATCAAAAACATCAATTTTTGAATATACTGTGGTGGGCAGGACACCGCCAACAAAGAGTAATTTATACTTGTGAAACAGTATGCGCCTTTCAGGTAACTAACCTGTAATAATAGCCAGTGTGAGTGCGACACCTCAGATGCGATGTCATGCCCGAAGCGCGAGCCAGCCAGCTGTCCTTTATATCCTGCATCGGCCGCCGTGAACACACTTGATGTAATCCTAGGATGCCAGGTGGACTAGTTTGATTCATCTGTAACTAACGGGTGATGAACTGGAGTAAGCAATCGTCGATGCGGATTGGCAGGTGATAGCAGCAGGTCGGCAGGTGGTTGTAGATCCGGGCGAAGACACAAGGACGATACCATCAGTGTTATCGCAGCCTGTAATAATAACGGCTTTCCCCGTTTGCTCTCTGATCCACACTAATCTTTTCCTGTCTCTTACCGTTGCATGTAACGTCTTTTGTTCAGCCGTTCATAGCATGGTGAGTATGTACAGGCAACTTACCTTTACAAAAAAGTATAGAAAAGGCATTAAATAGCAGTGGTCAACGTTGAATTTCATAATGAGAAGTCATGGAGAGTTTGTTGGAGTATCACTGCACTCTAAGAATTTTAACACACTTAAGGGTGTAAATGACTTCCCCATGGGTGACACCCCTTTTGGGTGTATTGCTACACCCAAGCAAAGGGATGTAATGTAACACCCCACAAAGGAAAGGGTGTTAAAATCACGACACCCTGCATATGGGTGTTAAATCAAAAGCACCTTTTAAGGCATGGGTGTGAAACAAACAACACCCTTCAGAAAGGGTGTTATCCCTGCAAGTATTTTACCGTTCACTACAGCCATGTAGTTAATGGAGATTAGCTGTTGTGAATGCTGCCTAGCCTTAGCTATGGTACTATCTTGTTCAGTATGAGCTAGAATGTGTGAGGCGTCGCCAAATTGCGCTTCTGGCCTATCATGTGGTAGCATATATTATGTGCGATTCTTTCAGACAAAAAATTTTAAGTTTCACGATCACAGCAATGCACACGCCATGCTTTTCGTCATCTTCCTTTGTAGTGCTAGTACACTGCCGGCAGGATGCAGAGTGCAATAACAAAGCGTGCTGCACGAAGCACACAGAATGTCCCGCTCCTTGGCGCACCAGTATTTATCACTCTATGGAAAAAGCACACAACCAAAAGCAGGATGTTATAGGCATTTCTGAAATAAATAAAAACCTCCAATTTTCTTGGTCAAAATTTTCGCACCAACACCAGCTCGACCAGGAGGGAAAGCCATCACAACTCGATGTTGTAGCTAATATTGAATGCAATAGAGCACAAGCAATGCATGGATTGGTGACGATAACCAGTGCAGTACTACAGAAGCATACGTTTACCTGTGAAGCAGGCAGTTTTTGCCCTGTATTAAGCACAACTCTTATACCTCTATTCATCAAAGTTGCCATTCATCTCCACGGGATGCTTCTACTAGTACCTTCACATATATAATGACTTAAAGGTAGCACTGAAAGCCAAAGTACAACGAAGCGCTTCCAGTTAGAATAATGTTTCAGCCTGTACAAACAAAACTGCGTGTGTAGCTGTGCATGCTGTTTAATATATAAGCATGCACTATTTCCCTAAATTTCTGTATGCTCCATTTACTGCCAGTGACCTGCTTATACCGATTAAATTAGTTTACTTTTCACCCGTGCTTGCACTAAATATCCCACAGGTATTGTAAGCTAAACTATCAGAATAACAATCAGCTAGTCTAAGGTTACTTAACTGAACAGAATCATAACAACGAGTCGGCCTAGTTGGAACAGATTCATCCTAAAACTTTTTGTGCGGAAACAAAGAGGGACAAAGAATAGGGGCAACACAAAGACGAGCGCTTTCTAGTGTTGCCCCTATTCTTTGTCCCTGTTTGCGCACAAAAAGTTTTAAGATGAACAGAATCATTGTAAAATTTGCGACGATATGTCAGAAAAAAGTATTCATTATTTCATTAAAGAAAAATGGTTACATTATAAGCTTTGCACATTTTAAATGTAAAAAGGAAGATAAGGAGTAAAAAATACCAATAATCATCATCATCAGCATAGTCATGTCCACTGCAGGACGAAGGCCTCTCCCTGCTATACTAGCAAATTTCCTAATTTCCTTACTCCATCTAGTCTTCTGTCGTCCTCTACTGCGCTTCCCTTCTCATGGTACCCATTCGGTTATCCTAATGGTCCAACGATTATCTAGTCTGCGCATAACATGACCTGCCCAGCGCCATTTTTTTCTCTTAATGTCTATTAGAATATCGTCTATGCCCGTTTGCTCACGGAGCCTAGCATTCTTCGTCCCATCGCTCCTTGCGCGGTCCTCAACTTGTTCTCAAGCTTCTTTGTCAGCCTCCAAGTCTCTGCGCCGTATGTCAGTACCGGTAAAATGCACTGATTGTATACTTTACTTTTCACTGATAACGGTAAGCTCCCATTCAGGAGCTTACGATGTCTGCCGTAAGCGATCCAACCCATTTTTATTCTTCTGTGAATTTGCTTCGCATGGTCCAGGTTCCCTGCGATTAACTGACCTAGGTAAACGTACTCCTCCACAGACTCTAGAGGCTGACCTGCGATCTTGAAATCTTGTTCCCTGGCCAGGTTATTTATCATTATCTTTGTCTTCTGCATATTAATCTTCAGTCCCACTCTTACACTTTCCCTGTTAAGGTCCTCAATCATTTGTTGTAACCCGTCTGCATTGTTGCTGAATAGAACAATGTCATTGGCAAACCGAAGGTTGAGGTATTCACTGTAGATCTTTACTCCTAAGCCTTCCCAGTTTAATAGCTTGAATACTTCTAAGCACGCAGTGAATAGCATTCGAGAGATTGTGTCTCCTTGTCTGACTCCTTTCTTTATAGGTATCTTCCTACTTTTCTTGCGTAAAATTAAGCTGGCCATGGAATCTCTAGATATCTTCCAGGGTATTTACTTAAGCGGTCTCCACTCCTTGATTACGCAATGCCTTTATGACTGCTCGTATCTCTACTAAATCAAATGGTTTTATTGTAATCTATGAAAGCCATATACAGAGGTTTATTGTACTCTGTGGATTTCTCAATAATCTGGTTAATGACATGGATGCCATTCATTGTAGAGCAACCTCTCCTGAAGCCAGCCTGCTCCCTTGGTTGACTAAATTCCAGTGTTGACCTTATTCTGTTGGAGATAACTTTGGTTAAATATTTTATAATACTGGGAGTAAGCTAATGGGCCTATAATGTTTTTAGTTCTTTAACGTCGCCCAAATTATGGATTAGTACAATGTTTGCATTCTTCGAGTTTTCTGGGACCCTTGCAGTCGATAGACACTTCGTACAGAGAGGCGCCAGCTTTCCTAGCATTACGTCTCCTCCATCTTTGATTAAATCGACTGTTATTCCATCCTCTCCCGCCGCTTTCATGCCTTGCAAGGCCTTTCTGACCTCATCTCTGGATATAGGAGTTTCTGTATACTGTTCATTATTGTTTTCAATAGAGCGCTCCCGAGTCGTCTGGGTAGTGTAAAGGTCGGCATAGAATTCTTCCGCTGCTTTTACTATTACTTCCAGATTGCTGATGATATTATCCTGCTTATCTTTTAGCGCATGCGTCTTGGTTTGTCCTATGCCAAGTTTCCTTCTCACTGATTTCAGGCTTCGTCCATTTTTACGGCTTCTTCAGTCTTTCTCACGTTATAGTTTCGAATATCGTTTATTTTCACCTTGTTGATCAGTTTTGACAATTTCACGAATTCTGTCTTATCTCTTGAGTTGGACACTTTCATTCTTTGTCGTTCTTTTATTGGGCCCTTTGTTACTTGGGAGAGCTTGCCTACTGGTTGCCTGGGTGCCTTGCTTCCCACTTCAATCGCTGCATCTGAAGCCAGCCTCGTTACGGTTTCATTGATTTACGGTTTCATCATCATCTCTGCATCATCATCTCTGTTCTAAGGCTGCATATTTGTTTGCAAGTACCAGCCTAAATTTGTCTGCTTTTGCCCTTACTGCCTCTAAGTTGACCTGTTTTTTTTTCTTGACCAATATTACTCTTTCTCTGCTTAAATTCAGGTGGATCCTGGCCCTCACTAGCCTATGATCACTACATTTTACCCTACCTATTACTTTAACATCCTGCACTATGCTGGGATTGGCAGAAAGTATGAAACCAATTTCATTTCTTGTTTCACCATTAGGGCTTCTCCAGGTCCATTTTCTGTTGCTACCTTTCCTGAAAAAAAGTGTTCATTATTCTCAGCTTATTCCTTACTGCAAATTCCGCCAGCATCTCGCCTCTAGCGTTTCTAGACTCGACACCGTAGTTGCCAATTGCCTGTTCACGCGCCTGCTTTTTTCCCACTTTTGCATTGAAGTCCCCCATTACTACTGTATACCGCGTTTGCACTTTTCTCATCGCTAATTCAACATCTTGATAAAACTGATCTCCTTCCTCATCGTCGTGACTGGACGGTGGAGCGTAGGTTTGTACTGCCTTTAATCTATACCTTTTATTGAGTTTGATTACGACTACTGCTGCCCTCTCGTTGATGCTGTAAAATTCATCAATGTTGCCCGCTATGTCTTTATAGATTAGGAATCCCACCCCGTATTGCTTTTTATCCGGGAGACCTCTATAGCAGAGGACATGGCCGTTATTCAGCAATGTATAAGCCTCATCAGGTCTTCTAATCTCACTAAGGCCGATAATATCCCAAACAATGTCTGATAGTTCTTTGAAGAGTCCTGCTACGCTTGCCTCACTCAATAAGGTTCGGGTGTTAAACGTTGCAAGGGTCAGTTTCCATTGCCGGCCTGTCCGGACCCAGATATTCTTAGCACCCTCTGCTGCGTTGCAAGTCTGACTGCCGCGTTGGTCAGATGCTCCGTAGCCACTGGGGACTGGGGGCCATTTCTTTGAGGAGATCATTTAATTAGGGAGGTTAAGTAAAAAATACCAATACAAAGACATAAGCACAGATTAATAGCACAGGGTTCTTCCATTAAATTTAAGCAGAAAAGTTTTCCTAAATAACCTCACTACAAACTATCACATGTTTTCATTCGAAATGCACTGCATCTCATCATAACGTACGAAAACAATCGGCCACATAAAGAAGTCAGTGTGTCTATGTGAACGAAACTTGACTAGTAATACCTAGTGAGCCCTGCACAAAAGTTGAACATAAAAACTAGTAATAGTAAAGACATACTTCGCTCAGCTGAACTGCAATATATTACGAATATCACAAAAATAGCATAAAAACTGAGCAGAACTAGCACTGACTGTTTGTTATGGTGGCAATATACGCACTAAATCTAGACATAAAAAGTCAAAACTGCTGGAAACGGTCATGTCTGTGCAAGAGAAACCACTGAGCAACAAAAGGTATACCTTTGATAATTGCATCTCGTAGATTACTGGATATATTTGAACTTTAGACACATGACCCCTGGTGTGTCACAAATGCGCTGTTCTAAATACCTATGCATGATTACCAGCCTTGGTGAAAGAATGACGTGCACTAATGTTTTGAAGAAACACCGATAAAAATGCTGCTTGTTCTCAACTTTCTGTTGTGACAGCACACTTGTGTGCAGTTGTGAACGCAGTTGCCTAAAGGGCTCAAACACCATGTTTTGGCTGCACAGGTACCGTTCACCGAACACCTGGTTCAAGATAGCTTGCATCTCAGAGTGTGCAGCCACACTGATGGCACAGCATTACTTTTTCATCTTGCACTAATGTTTTGAAGAAACACCGATAAAAATGCTGCTTGTTCTCAACTTTCTGTTGTGACCGGTACCGTGGTACCGTGGTACCGTTTACCGAACACCTGGTTCAAGATAGCTTGCATCTCAGAGTGTGCAGCCACACTGATGGCACAGTTTTATTTTTTCATCTTGCACTAATGTTTTGAAGAAACACCGATAAAAATGCTGCTTGTTCTCAACTTTCTGTTGTGACCGGTACCGTGGTACCGTGGTACCGTTTACCGAACACCTGGTTCAAAATAGCTTGCATCTCAAGAGTGTGCAGCCACACTGATGGCACAGCATTATTTTTTCATCTTGCACTAATGTTTTGAAGAAACACCGATAAAAATGCTGCTTGTTCTCAACTTTATGTTGTGACAGCACACTTGTGTGCAGTTGTGAACGCAGTTGCCTATAGGGCTCAAACACCATGTTTTGGCTGCACAGGTACCGTTTACCGAACACCTGGTTCAAGATAGCTTGCATCTCAGAGTGTGCAGCCACACTGATGGCACAGCATTATTTTTTCATCTTGCCAGTTGAGAAAGCTTCAGCAGCTGCAATTACCTGTGACTGCTCGTAAAGGTGCCATAAGGTTAGGTAGCAAACACAGATACGACGTAGCAAAAATTTCAGAGTGCACTGTGTGAGCTGAGGTGTGTAATTTGTGCTTTAGTTTGGCATCACTGCCACAGTCACAATTGTTGATTGCAGCTCCTAAAATGTCAACCACATCGACAAAATAAATTAGGACAATTCCTTCAGTGTGGTGGCAGATGCTCGGCTGCCAGCTTTCTAGAACCATGCATTATCGGCAGACAGTGCCAGTACAGCCCGTAGCACACCTTTCAAGCACTCTATACAAGTACACCGATTAGATTGTACACAGAGCATCTGGTGTCCACTTACCTTAGAGGCAAGGTAGCCCCTAGAACACATTTTGTGACAGGCATGCTGGGCACTTTGTCCCCTGAAATGCAAGTGCCATTTGGCATTTCAATGCGTGTAGTGTCCATTATATCTAAATGAATATTTAATACATGATAGTAACATGAAGAGGACAAAAAAGACATCAGCCATCAATTGTGTGGCAAATCTGGGTGCAAGCCGGTCTCTTATCAAATATACCTGTAGGCATTGCGGCCAATGTGCTCCCAAGATGTATGAGACATTAGTCATTGCAGAGCTGCACGCTGTTAGCATGATTTCATATGGAGTGACAAGTAATGAATGACTGTACTTTTAAGCTAAAGTGAATGTGCGCTTATTGTTTGCCAAAGCTCTTTTTTACTCGGACATAACAATCCTAGGATGATTATGTCCTTGAGGCTTTTCTCCCGCTTTGAATCTTTTGAAACGTGTATACTGTAGTCATGAAAACAAAAATGCTACAACTGGCATGTGGTAAGTTTTGAGTCTTATTTCCTAGCAGCTCATATAAACGAGCCACGACGACAAATTCAAATGCTGTTACCTCATCAGACATTCAAATTTCTTAAACACTAGCAAAACCAGATAGGCATTAGAGTGAGCATCACTTAAATACATTAAACACAGGTATAAAAGTTATTGTACCGCTTTGTGCCAGGTAAAAATGTTAGAAACATAAAAAATGTTCAGATTCTACGGCCATCCGTGAAAAGTAAATAAAAGTAGATTAAGCTTTCTTAAAGGGGTTCAGAAGCTTTACAAGTGGCAGTCTTGGTGATGGACACGCTCGTAGATAAGCAGCCATTCCACTGAGACGAGAATGTTGAGGGCTTCACATGGAAGTCTTTGCGAGACACTGAAGAGTAGTTCTTCGTCCACATGAAAGAGGTTGCTTGCATACACGACGTCTGGGCCACCATACTGAATGCATGGTGTTACCGGAACTTTTCTCCCTGCGTTGTGGTAAAAGAAAGCGTGGTTAAGTTTAGATGATATTTAAAAATTTCATGAAATTGTTTAATACGCAAAATTTGTGTAGCATGTGTCATTCATTATGAGGGTTTATAACCGCAACATATTCCAGATATGAGCAGGTAGAATTATCAGCTTGGTCCATTTGTACAAGCTCGTTTGCGGCAAAAAAATTGAGTTTGACGAAGACAACCTCAACATTTTTAATTGAAAAAGGAGCACCTCAGATGACATGCAGTCCTGTGAGTGGAAAGTGCACGGTTCAAGAAAAACAAATAAAACTGGCGCACTGATTCTGAAAAAATAATGATAAGCGCCTGCTACTGCAAAAAGATAATTAATTGATAGGTTTAATAGCACAAGGGCATCTTTGGCCAAAGAGCGCCAAGTCTATACTGCAAAAGATAAACTTAACGCATCTTTACAAAGCAAATGTATAAACATGACTGATGCCTCTCCGCACTACAGTTGCTTTCCTCTAGCATGAAGTCATTTTAGTGCATGCACACGTACATACACATGCTACACCCAAGTGTAATAGCTGCAGATTTAAAATTGGGCAGCAACGAAGTCACAACCTTTAACGCTTTAACCCTTGATCCCGAGCTGTACTAGTGACTGGAGGAAGTACCAATATTGCCAATGATGAGTCACACTCTTTCTGCCCGATGTTCTGCTGGTCTGACCGTCAAAGATGAGTTACAGTCGGCATTGAGGGAAAGCTGCCCTCAAGAGCAGCTTTTATTTTTGTTTTAATTCTATCCAGAGACCAATGAAGTAATATATTTTTAGAATGAGAATGACACTGACAGAATGAGTACATAAAAATTTGGGAAATTTGGTACGTTTTTCCGGAATTAACTTGAGGATTAAATGGCAAAGCGGCAATCCAGCAACTAGAACAAGTTTTGATATTTTGCAACCAGTGAATGCTAGAAAATATGTTGGCATTGTGTAGTTTTGTCCAACAATGCAAAAGGGATTCTTAATAACTAAAGAAATAAATGGAAAGGTAGCATGACGTATAGTTCGTCAATGTAATGCAGAATCACTCAACTTCTGTTACTAAATAATCTCCACTCGGTTCACCTGCACTTTCTGAACTAGTTCAGGAGGCACTGCATTTCAGTACTCGTTCCACCAGTTCAGCATTGCAGCAACTGCACGTTGTGATTCGTTTTACTTAGTTCAGGCTTTGTACAGGGCAAGTTCACAGCATTCCCTGCACTTGACCGAAAGGTAGTGCATGATTATATAGCAGATGTGTCGCTTCTAGACGAGCGAGGTGCAGAGATAACCGAAGTGCCTGGCATTTTGTTCTGGAGTAATAAACTAACTTTTGCTGTCCCATAAACCTTACTGGTCATTAATTCCAAGCTTTAGTGCAGTCACATATCTAATAGGCAATTGTGGTATTTTGCATAAACATTTCTAAGCCTCCTGTGATGAGTTCACTCTGGTAAATTGGTTATGATCGAGTAGCATAGACTACTGAAGCAATCTCAGCAATCTCTGGAAGGATAGTGAAGGGATTTCCTTATTAGCAGCCTTTAAACAGCATTCTGGCGTGACCCATGCACCTCACATATGCGGATAAGATTTCCATGACTCAACAAGAAGAGATGCTTCATCTTCTACCAGGCTACTTCAATCAAAGCAGTATTGGCGCTCTCTAAAAACAATGCCAATGCAGGTGATCCAAATATTTTTCAGGGGCAACAGTTATGCCTGACATCATGTTAAGTTTCTTTAAGCACGCGATCAGACCATGTTGGAACTGCTTCTTAAAATCCTCCCTATTTCTTGGGCTAGTCATATCTCTGTACACAAAGGCTACTAATTAGGTCCCATGCTATATCATCATCGTAACAAAAACTTCACTTAGTAATTAATACACATGCCGCGATAAGAGTTCTTCGAGATTGGGATGCTGTACAAGGTGAATTCATTATTTTTAAAATGAAGCTCCTGTTCTTCCAAACGAGAAGAAACGGAACTGGGGGTCCCAAATTTTCTCAATCACAGCTGGAAGAAGCCAGGGAAGGCACGTGGAAACTAATTTGTAATTTTCTATTGAAATGTAGAAATGGTAAAAAATTAAAATGGTCAAAAAAAGAAAACAACCAGCCAAAGGTAGAGAACGAACCTACAACCTTTGCATTAGGCATGCAATGCACTATCCACTGTGCCACCAAGGCCGCATTCAACCGTCAACAATGGCCCCTCAGATTGTCAACGCTGGAACGCGGCCGTAGTACCACAGAGGTTAGTATATCACATGCGTAATGTGAATGTTATGGGTTCACTAACAGGTAAATGTCTTTCCATCCACTTTCATTTCCCTTGAATTTATCATTTCTATATTCATATAAAGAAACTGAAAACATGTTCCTGTATGCTTTCCTTGGCCTCATTATCTGCTGGCTTCTTCTAGTTCTGTTACTTTCAACACATACATTTTCTCATCTGGTAAGTAAACAGCTTTTGCATGATGCTGGAATGCAATATAAAACATTATCGCAGGGCCGTGTTAAGTAGAAAGCCTTACATTGCCCAAGCAAGGTGCATTATAGTCAATCTGAAAAAGAAAATTCCCACTCAGGACAGCACTGATGTGTGCTGCTGTGTGCACCAGGGTTTAAAGAAAACAACTTGTTCAGAAATAAAGCCATCAAACAACGAGGAAATATGAAAAAAGATGAAAATTTGTGCAGTTGCATGTTGAATATTTAGCACAGCAACAGATGAAGACATAATAAAGTAAGTGCGAGGATGGTTTATTTTGGAAACATGACGCAATATACTTGAAAGATGCATATTAGCTTACTTGCACAGAAAAATTGTTTATGTAGCAGTAGCAGCTAAACTACGAACAGGCCTAGAACACACTGATATAAGGTGCCGAGCGTGTAAATGTCATCGTGCCCTTAAGTCAAAGAAACATGGCTCTTTCTCATGATTCGCTACACATAGCTGACTCACACAACTTAGCCGCTTCGACATATGCCTTCTAAGTACCAGGTGGTCTGTGTGACTTGTGCAAGCTTTAAATACGTACAAGCGGCGCGTAGCTGGACAGAACCAAGATAATGTCGTTTGCCATCGTATCGAGCAAGTGAAACCAATTTTGCATTTTGCCTAATTAGGTAAATAGTTATTAACGATAATTTAACTGCTCAAATATTCATTCACAGCAAAAGTGTCAGTGCGAAAATTGTAGAGCACCCTGAAAAATTCCCTATTGAGCTTTCCATTGCACAATAGGTATGGTATGGTATAATATGAAGAACTTTATTCGGTCCTGAAGTTGAACCCTAGGTTGACGCGGGCCGCTCCAACGTTAGGACTGTCAGGCCGAGCCCTTCAGCCACATCGCGGGCCTTCTGGACTGCCCCTAATTGGTCAGACAGTGATCCGCTGTGTAGCATTTGCCGCCACCATACTTGTTCCTTGTCACAGTCTGTGAAGACCGCGGGGCACTGCCAAAGCATTTGGTCAAGAGTAATGATGCGATTGCACTTACTACAGTTGGTTTGAGTTTCCCTCTCCGGATAGATCCTGTTAATAAAATCTGGACTTGGGTATGTTCTTGCCTGTAGGAAACGTTATGTGACCGCTTGGGCTCTAACTAAATTAAATTATGGGGTTTTACGTGCCAAAACCACTTTCTGATTATGAGGCACGCCGTAGTGGAGGACTCCGGAAATTTCGACCACCTGGGGTTCTTTAACGTGCACCTAAATCTAAGTACACGGGTGTTTTCGCATTTCGCCCCCGTCGAAGTGCGGCCGCCGTGGCCGGGATTCGATCCCGCGACCTCGTACTCAGCAGCCCAACACCATAGCCACTGAGCAACCACGGCGGGTACCGCTTGGGCTCTGCAAAGCTTACCGTGTGGCAACGGGTATTCCCTTCTGCTTAAATAATAGTGCTTCGTGATTTAGTTATATGTTGATAAACGATCCCTGTGTTTTCCGGGTGAAGTGTAGGTTGCTCGGTCTTGAAAAGCATGGCTAGAACGTCCTCGCGCTGCTTCATTTGCCACCTCATTGAGGTTTCTCCGTGCTCCGTCCACCACCCCCAGATGTGCAGGAGACCAGCGGATTTCAATCCTCTCAGTGTTGGCCTTCTCTAATAACCTTGTTGCTATCTGTGCCACATATCCGTTAGTAAAGTTGCGTATGGCTGTTCTAGAGTCACTGTAAATATGTGTCCACCGATCAGCCCGGATGGCTAAAGCGATTGCTACTTGTTCTGCTACTGTTGGGTCCTTGGTATAGACGGTGATGGCATCCCGTATGTTACCTTGAGTGTCTACAACAGCGGAGGTATACGCATCCTTATTTTTAACCTAGGCAGCGTCAAGGAACACCACCTGCTGCTTATGTTGATCAAGGAGTGCCTTCGCCCTTGCCTTCTGTCTTTCTAGGTTATGTGTCGGGTGCATGTTCCTAGGAAACGGGGTCGTCTTTATTGTTTCTCGCAGACCCGCTTGCAATTGTGTTAATAATTCTCCTTCGTTGGTGTGGTTGTTAATTTCTGCGCCAATTTCTTCAAGTAGCGCCCTCCCAGGTCGTGTCCCCATTAGCACAATAGGCGTAATACAATTTTTTTTTCAACCTTGAAAAAAGCCCGTTAATACAAACAAGAACTGCCGCGCAACTAACCGCTCGCGCACCTGAACACCATTTGGCTCCTTCTTTCAGGCTTGAAAAAAGCACTCTTTGAGAAGAATATTTTGGAACTTGATTAATCATTATTGAATGCTTTAGGCAAAATGCATGAAATAGTGTGACTGCCACCTCCATTTTTGGCGACATGAATTGACTCCATTTTTATGTCCCAATCCTGCTATACATAGTGCGTGTTTTGAGCTGGTTGTGTAATTTATGGTGGTTTTGACATTAATTGAAGCTTCACACCATAATAATGAAGTCGACAACCTAAAAAGAAATGGGTACATAAACGGTCGCTGTCAGTACTCCATACTTCTTTAACCTAGTACAAAGTGCTCGTGAGCGAAGAAGTTGGCAGTTCTAAGCAGCATTTCTCATCCTGATCTGGTGTTACAGCCCAGTTACTGTGGTGCCATGCTGATCACTCATGCTGGTCACAGCTTTAATCTAGGCCATGCCAGCTGCCCTCCAATGGAGGTAAAGTGCAATAACGCTTATGCACATAGATTCAGGTGCACATTGAAGAAGGCCAGGTGGCCAAAACTTCAGGTTGTGACTTTGGCACGTAAAACCCAAGAATATAATTTTAAAATCTAAAGGTGCTTTACTGGGAGCAGGACATCTTGATCTTTTGCTGCACTGCGATGGCACCGAGAAGCTCCGAGTAAATAAAACTAATTTCTTAGACAATGTCCCTATCTTGCAAACATTTACAAACACTTCTCTGCATGTACCTCTGTTGCTGTTATATTTAGATCCCAATGCCAAGGTGGGTTAGGATGCTAGAACATCTTTCAAACCTGTTTTTCATTTTGTTACTGCTTTAAAGTTTTCGGTTGCTTTGCATCTCTGTGTGCGCCGAATACACATTTCAGTGCATCAATTTTTTCAGAAAGTGCGCTCCTCTTTATTTATTTGTGCATGCAAAAAGGGTTCAGAACTGCTTTCTGAAAATTTGTATAACAAGCAAAAGAAAGCTGCACAAAGAGATAGGATTGTTTTTGTAAGTATGTTATTTAGTTCTTCAAAAAAAAAAGGCAGCTGTCAGTATTGTGTTCTAAAGTGAAAATCGCCCCTACCTACTCTGGTTCATTTTCTGATGATGGTCCATTTGGGGGCACGCAGCTGACAAGCTGCACTCTGACCATGTCGGGCGTGCTGTCACCAGGCCCAAGGTCGATCGACATCCTCACGAAAAGTCCAGTCCAAGCTCTATAAATGAAAAATCTCATCATTTTGCTATATTTTGTCATCTTTTGTGTTTCACACACGGCCGTCAGTAAAATATTCCGTCACTGGGATACTCAAAAAAATTCTAACATTTTCCGGCTGCCAAGCTGAATACGCAATAAAGGCAGAAGATTAACGAGCAAATACAGTTGTCACATTAGGTTGATCAAGTAGAGCAGAAATGGAAATAAGCCAGTGATACTGTGCGTTGGCTTTGAATGCAAGAAACGCAAGAAACAGTAACTTTCAACCACGCCACTGAATTTCCCGCGTTTGCTACACCTCACAACGAGTTTGGCATCGTCCGGTACTCCGGGATAGTAATCGCTTAAAAATAAGATGAACTAGTGTCGGCATAAAATAACAGGATACTTAACCGGGCAATATTTGCGCATGAAACGACTCACGTAGCGAAGCTACTGTCAAATAGCCGATGACGCATCTGCCACGGGTGGTGCGGTTTGGGCGAACAATTCAAGAAGGAATGCGAGTTTCACTTGTCTCACGCCTACTAAGCTCAGATAGAATTTGAGTTTCCCAGTAAACTATACTGGATATGATGTTTACGCTGCGAAAAAAATGCTGGAAATTTCGTTACGTTACACTGCATACGTATAAAAGGGGGGAAATTGCTTTTATTTTATTCTGCCCAGGCGGCATGTAGCAGCTACCACTCTCATGCAACAAAACATGAAAGTGGTACTCGCGGCACGGAAAACACAGCCCCAACGTTGCGCCCCTTGAAGTTGGAACTAAGCACCATCAAGCCAGTTGGTTCTAGCCCTCATAACGCCACGAACACGACCAAACATTGAGCGAAACAACTGTCTGCTCTCTAAAATTATTACCGCTTCCATTTACATATCTATCGCTGCCACAAGCCGCGGGTAGGCTGACAGCAATATATTACGGCAACGTAAAACACTTTCCACCTTGACTTAGCAGCCGCAGTGCGCTGTAAGCGCCGCAGTTCTCGTTTGCCGCTCGAAATTCACACCATGATGACGGGCACAGCATCTTTCACATGAAATATTGCACGCTTTGCTCCGGAGCTGAATAGGAGGGCGAAATTCATTTGCACGTACCTGAAATCTGCATGCCGAACCCGACGACGCTTCCGAGAACGGGGCACACCGCCATAGCACCCACACGGCCACTTGCACGTGAGGCCACTCCCATCAAACATTTCACATGCGACATGTCGCACACCGACTGTGCCAACACGAGAAAATGACGCAGGTCGCAATGCGACGCCGTGCAGCCGTGCATCCACCGATGAGCTGGGTGCGCGGACTTGCAGAAAAACAAGACAATGACAAAACGGCAGGCGCGAAAACGGCAGGCGTCTCTTTGCGGAGACGAAGCGGACGAAGCAGCGGTGTAGCGGAAAAGCGCGAATGAATGTTGCCAACTGTTGGTTCCGTGTTATGCCGGCGGTGGTGGCTTTAGTGGCTGTCCAATTTTTTTATTTCTTCCCCCAAACAGTATAGTTAAGATCAGTTCTTTGTTTACATTTTTTCACTGTGTCGTTTGGCATTATCTTTTTGTATTTTTATGCTATTAAGCGGTCAATTACGACCTCCCAGGTTCGCGCGAAAATCTCGGAGGCCATAAGACAATGCATTAGGAAATGCCGTTTGCGTCGTTAGCGTTTCATTATCGTTCCTTCAACTCAGATAGAGGCGTAGTGTCCCTTTTCCCGGGGGTGGGGAGGAGGCGACCAAGACGGCATCGCTCAGCGGGGGGCGGGGGAGTTGGTTGGTGTTGGTTGTTATCGCGAAATTCGCGGGCCTTCGATTTTTTATTACATAAGCATTTATATACTTACCCAACAGGAAAAACCATCCATCCGTCAGTCCGTACCGGTAGTACGATATGTCTCAAAATAGAACCCGCAGCTGCGAGTGAATTCACCTTCGTGCTAGCTCTCGCTTCGACGCGACCGAAGCTGCGAGAACACAGCGCTCACGAAGCTCTCAGCACATGCCGCACTATGCACTTTTCCCAGATGACTTTCAAGATAGGTGTACGCGCGTCTGTTTTGAAAGTGAAGTAAACAGCGAGCACACAGCGCGTGAAGTTTTCAGCAGTGGGCACACACTGTCCGCATTGCAGCTCGCTTTCAAGATACGGTTCGCGCGGCCGTGCCACAAGTAGACGCCGCCGGAGAACGGTTGATAACGGTTCGATGAGGATGAGTGAGGCGCTAAAGAGCGATAGCGCCTCAAAATTAACGGTACGTCAGGAACGTCATCAGCGCACCTGGCACCGCCACTTGCAGTGCCTTGCTCGCTTCAATCACTTTGCGCCGGCTCCCACAGTAGCTCGTTTCGCCTGAGCGCTGTCACTTATACTCGTTGGATCAAGTCTCATATCATTGATAATGACATTGGATTGCGTGTAGATGAGCAAGTGTCGCAATGCTTACGCATACTTAGACAACTCCCAGAGGACTTTCCGTGTGATTTTTTTTATCGGAAAGGTGCAGTCGGGGGTGATGCAGAGCTGAGAATGCATATAAGAGGGGTGCCAAGGTTTTCTTTTTATGAGATTCTTGCCCAGCTCACAAAGACCTGCTCAAGCTAGGACTTGCTGATGGCTGTATGTAGTTTTTTTTGTTGTCGTATGCCCTCGAACCACCATGAATCCTACTGTGTAATGACATAAGAGCAGTATTCACGTCCAAAAGGAAATGCAGCCAGTAATTGGGCTGCCTAAGGTTTGCGTCCCGGCGGCAGCTTCCCTCCCCGCTTCCGTTGTCAAGTTAAGGGGAGGGGTCTAAAGCAACCTTACACCCCCTCCCCACAGTGGCGTAGCAAGAAAAGTTTTCGTTTGAGGGGTGGAGGGGTTCTCAATTGACCGTGGAGGGGGAAGGAGCTGGGCCAGTGCCATAGTAGCAAAAAGTTTACTGTTAGTAAAGGTTACAAGTGCCTGGTGTACCCCCTTGGCTACGTCGCAACTCCCCCCCCCCCCCCCCCCCCCGCCGCAATCGACGCAATCGAGCTATCAGAACGTGTATGACGCGCATGCACGACATAAAATGAATGACATGGCACGAAGCTGCCATGGATGTCGGGAGATCATCATCATGAGCCTATTTTGATGTCCATCGCAAGCCGAAAGCTTCTGCAGCGATCTCCAATACCCCTGTATTGTGCTAACTGGTTCCACGCGTCTTCAAACTTTTTAATTCCATCACACCCACCTTATTCTCTGCCGTCGTCGACTGTGCTTCCCTTCCCTTAGCGCCCATTCTGCAACTCCAATAGACCAGCAGTTCTCTCCCTTACGCATTGCAATGTCTGCCCAGCGCGACTTCTTCCTCTTAATGTCAACCAGAATATCAGCTATCCCCGTTCGCTCTCTAATCCACATCGGTGTCTTCCCGTCTATTATCGTCACGCCTAACATTTTTCATTACATCGCTCGTTGCGCGGTCCTCAACTTCTTCCCAAGCTTGTTTGGCAACCTTCAAGTTTCGGCCCCATAAGTTCGTAACGGTAGAAAGCAATGATTATCAGTAAGCTCCATAGTCGTAGTTTAGTAATGCCTGCAGTAAGCTCTGCAACTAATTTTTTATTTTTATGTTTTCTTCATCAGAGCCTCCTGCGACTAACTGACCTAGATAAACGTATTTCTGCGCCGGTTCTAGAGGCTGACTGCCGATTATGACATTTCGTTCTCTCGTCAGGCTGTGGACATTACTTTTCTCTTCTACCATATTAACCTTGAATCAGACACTTGCTCTTTCTTCGCTATGGTCCTCAAACGTTTGTTGCAAATAGTCTGCAGCGTTGCTGAGTATGCCATTGTGATCTGCAAACCGTAAGTTGATGGGCTATTTACCGTTATCCCTCACTTTATCATTGATAATGCGAAGCCTTTTGCAGATATCTGGCTATGCAAAGTCGGCGCGTTAGTGTCATCCGTTCGAAATCAACATTCGTGGTAAACTTCATTTTTGACCGCTGTTCGGAGTCAGTGCGCTGCTGCCTAGATGCCCCGATCTAATCATTCCAGCTACCTGATTCAAGCGCAGGTAGCGCGCGTTTCATGTATAGCTATATCAAAACGTAAACTTCCAATGTTCATTTATCATATACTGTAAGCTTGTTCACTTAATCCCGTAAAGTTAGGGTGTAAATTAAGACGTCTGGGGGTGTTCCAAGGGTGTTTTCTTATTGAACACCCTTTTCCGTTAAGAAAGGATGTTTCAAGGGTGTTTACAAGGGTGAAAATATAAATACACCCGCATTACACCCATAAGGGTGTTAAATTTTTAAGAGTGTAGGGTAAGTGTTGAGGGTTCTTGAATAGTGGTCCTGCAATTTTATTGAAACACCACTGGGTGTCTCAATGTTGAATAACTGTTACGTTACCATTAAAAGTATGTTGTGCTTAGAAAGCTCGTGTTCGTTTTGTTGGATTGTTGTTGGGTTACCATTGACGCTGCATTGAAATGGCGTTGTAAGAGTTCTGTTGACCTCTTGTTGATTTATTATTGCCACAGCACTAGAAAGTGCATTGTGGCCCATTTGAGGTGGCATTGAGATACAAAACTCGCCAGTGAAATATGAGTGACATTTCGTTGGGAAGGTCCATTTTTATTGTCATTTTCAAATCGCTTTGCTATTCACACGTGTATTTATTTATTTATTTATTTGTGATACCCTCAGGGTACATAATTGTACATTGCAGAGGGGAGGGGCGAGAATACATTCGAAGAGTAAAAATGCAGGATTAGTTCAAGGAATTTCCAACGAACAAAAGCAATATGAAAAAAGTAGCAATGCATTCATAACAAATATCAGAGGCTTACATAACATGATAATACACAAATAATACACTTTAGCAAGCAGACAATGTTCACGAATAAGCACATAATGATGCCATTTGCTACCATACATTATTTTATGTTGATTAGTGCATTCTTAAAACGAGTGGGGTCACTGATGCTTACTAAAGATGTTGGTAGATTATTCCAGTCGACTGAAGTCCTAGGAAGGAATGATTGTGAGCACGCGACGGTGTTATGACGGGGTACGTTAACTTCATGTAAGTGGTCACGACGAGCCGATTAATAAGGCGCAGGTTGGATCCAAAGAGGGCGAAGAGATGCGTTGTGGTAGTAGATTTTATGAAAAAGGGAAATGCGTGATTCTTTTCTGCGAAGAGATAATAATGGAATTTGAAGGGTTCTCTTCATTAATGTAACACTAGCAGTGCGATGGTAGTTAGCTAAGATGAAACGAACCGAGCGATTTTGCACCGATTCAATTTCGTTAATTAGTGTGATCTGATCAGGATCCCAAACGGATGAGGCATATTCTAATTGGGGGCGGACGTATGTCGTGTACAAAAGCCGTTTTAATGAAACTGGCGCAAGCGAAAAATTTCTCTTCAAATATCCTAAGGAGCAGTTAGTTTTAGATATTACATACTGTACATGCTGCTTCCAAGAAAGATCGCTAGTTATATGAATGCCAAGATAACGGTAGCATGTAACGGATTGAAGGGGGCAGTCATTAAGGGCGTAGGTAGGGCAAGTTGTGTTAGAACGAGAAATCCGCATAGATTTGCATTTATTAATGTTGAGTTCCATGCACCAAGTGAGGCACCAGTTAGATATGTTATTTAAATCGGATTGAAGGGTAGCTATATCAGATGCATTAGTCACTTTTCGATATATAACGCAGTCGTCAGCGAATAAACAAATTTTTGAGGAAATGTCATCAGGTAAATCGTTAATATATATTAAAAATAAAAGAGGACCAAGAACAGACCCTTGTGGAACACCTGATTCAACTGGAGCCGCGTGAGATGTGGAGTCATTAGTTACAACAAATTGGGAACGAGAAGAAAGGAACGATTGGATCCAGCTGAGTACTCCCGGGTCAATGTTGAGTGCGCTTAGTTTGTGTAGTAGCAGTACATGTTTCACTTTGTCAAAAGCTTTAGAAAAATCCAAAAATATGCAATCAGTCAAAAAACCGCTATCAAGATATACATGTAAGTCATTAGTGAAAGTTACCAGCTGGGTCTCACAAGAAAAAAATTTGCGATAGCCATGTTGACTGTTAGAGAAAAAATTATTTTCTTCAAGAAAGTTGACGAGGTTAGAAAATATGATATGCTCCATAATTTTGCATGGTACTGAGGTAATCGATATGGGCCTGTAGTTAAAAGGATCTTGAGTTTCGCCAGATTTGTGGATAGGAATAACCTTTGCTGTTTTCCAGTCATGAGGCAAGGATGAGGACAGGTACGATTGTGAAAAAATGCTCTCTAAGATGATAGAGGAATACTCACTAGTATTTTTTAGAAATTTCGTCGTGATTTCGTCTATTCCACAAGAAGACGTAAGTTTAAGAGTGTCTATTTTTTTATGCCAGTAGAGTTAAAGGTTACAGGATCCACAGGAAAAAAATTGCAGCATGGTAGCCTAGGAAGGTCGTTATCATGTGCTGAAGGAGTGAAAGCTTTTATAAATACATTATTTAAAATCGTAGCGCAGTGCTGCCGAGGTATAGGCTCACCGGAAGACGTGCTAAGTGATATGATTTTCGATGCACTAGGCCTTACTACATTCCAGAAGCTCCTTGGATTATTGATGAGCAAGTTCGGAAGGGTATTATTGAAAAAAGAAAATTTTGTGTTCTTTATCGCAGATGAGTAGGCTGAGGCAGCTTCTTTGTAAGCAGACCATTTAGCCTGGCTTTCCGTCCGCGTAGCGGTGCGAAAAAGACGTTTTTTTCTGTTAGATAGTCGTTTCAAAGATTTAGTATACCATGAAGCATTGTTCTTCGAAAAAACGCGCCTCTTCGGAATAAACTTGTTAACAAGATCGTGAATTTTTTTTTGAATATATTCCAGTTAGTATCCAGTGAGCGCTCAGCAACTTTAGGCAGGTAATTATCAAGGAAAAGAGCAAGTTCGTTGTTGATAGCGGTGAAGTTGCCGTTTTTATAATCACGAATGGTTTTAATACTGTTTTGGAACGGTAGGATTGCCAAGCTAATGAAAAAATGCAAGACGTCGTGATCACTCAAGCCGGGTGAGTGTGTAACGTTAGATATGATATCTGTTGATGATGTAAAAGAGATGATGTGGTGTTCGTTACACGTGTAGGGTGTATGCCCCGGTGCTTGTTCTAACATCCCCCAACAGAAACAAAAGCAGTGGAGAGACTGATTTATTTGAAGTATCTTTATTTACACTAAAGATGCATGCACATGAAACATTATTACAGTACATAAGGCCCAACTGCATGGAACCTGGAGACATAGGCTAGTACCTCTAGCACGTTTAACCTTGTAAATACATCTGAGAAAACTATACATTTGAATTCAATCAAAACAATCATTGTGGTCTTCACTTCTGACATAAGTTTATGACTTGAAGGCAAGTGACTCAAAAGCCAGGGATTAAGGATACCCTTGTAACAACTAACTATGAACACATGAACTCTTAAAACTGGCTTGCATGTGTGAACTCACAAAAGACATCTGGATACGTCACATTAAAATGCATCGCACATCAAGAAATCACAGGAAGAGTTACGACTGCCTGTGAGAAGCCAAACAAATAGACTGGAAGCAAACGACTTCACGTAAAATTATAGAAGCTTTAGCATACGTCTTTCATCACAATTAAAGTCTAATGAAACACCAAAGTAGACTTTTCTGTTTGAGCTTTTTGTCCTTGAGATGCTTATATTTTCAAGTTGTCCAATTATTCTTTAAAATACCATCACTCAACTTAGCTATTAATTGACATCATTGAGAAAGCTATCGGGCATGGTGAGGAACACCTGAATTTTGTGTTTCTGAAGAGCCAGGTTTGCTTTCTTCAGAAATACACTTGTAAAGCTTTTGTTCACTGAATGTAGCTTATCTCCCTGGCACGTCAAGAACTGCACACCATTTAAATTCATATGCTAGTTCGAGGTAGAGAAGATTTTGTTGGTGGTGTTTCCTCAACTTAGTGAGCTTATTTTCAGTAATTGTTTTTATTTGCACAAAGCTAATAAAAGCACCTTTTGGGGTCTTTTTCATGGTACCCAGCAAGTAAGTGGCACCTGTCTCAATAAAGAGATCAGGCAAGGCTAATACCTTGAACGATAAGAGAGAAAATAATTATTTAGCACAGGAAATTAGTAGTAACACACAGCCAGTACAATTCCCAACAGCCAAATAAATCGTCACCTGCACGTGCAGCATCAAGTAGCCGAGAAATCGTCACATAAAGCACGAGAAAAGTTTCCAATGACTGGACAGCTAGATGGGTGAGACAATGAGAAACGCAAATAAGAGCATATACAAAACACCAATTATTTCAATTGCGCAGGTAAAATATTAATAACATGCCACCAGAATTTCTTTACATAAGACACATAAAACATGCATAAAACAAGGAACAGAGCAGTATCTGAAATACTGCTGAAGCTCGAGCATCCGTGTTCAAAAAAATTAGAACGAAAGTGACATACATGCATATTTAAGCTCACCACTTTTTCTCCAATGTATACAAAAAGAGCACATACACTTACACGATAAAAAAGGTTCCTATGCCTGTAGAATGCAGCCCAGCACAAAGCATCGTCACGAGAACCGAAAAGTAGAGCTTAGTATATTTAGAAAGTACGAATGCTTGCATACCTATATACAGGCATTTGCCATGTCATGCCCTCAAGGGATAAAACTCATAAATATTACACACAAAGAAAGTTACCATGACTCTTATTGGCTGCCTCCGGGGACTCGTTGAGGTTGAACTAGAAAAATGTACAAAGAGAAGATTAGGCCCTATAGCGCTCTTCTAGAAATAAACAATGCAAATAACTTCATGTATCAATTCTACGTACACTTGGGCAGTTTTGTGTACATACATATTTGACAAACCACCCAAACAGAGACAAGAAGGATGAATTAAGGTAGGAACACACATGAACGCTGACTAAACTAGAACTAGAAACTAGAAAGATTTTAAACACACTGGCGAGCTTCACAAAGAATAAGCCATGGATGCGCAACAGAAACAACCCGGTACAAGAAGGAACAAAAGACATGTCCCGTAGAATAAGCATGTGCGTCAAATATAAACAATAACACATGAAAACTGAGAGATTTGTCCTGTAAGCGGTAATACTTAGCGTGAAATGTTGCAGCAACTCTTTGCCACTAAGCATCACAGAAATCTTGCTTTTGCATTTGTCTTCTTCGTAATCAATAAATAATGCTCCATAATTCCTCTTCTGGTCTTTGTGATGAAACGATCGTTCTTTCTGCCCTATACAGCAGAAAAACAGTCTTGTTTTGTGACAAAGACCGCAAAGCCAGATAAATTACGGAAGCAATATTTTGTGATTACAAACGATACAAATGCATAACCAAATTATCTGTTGTCCTTAGTGGGAAAGGGTTGCAGCTCCTAAGAGTATTTCTCGTTGGGTAGTATCACTTATTGGACGAATCTTTCGTTCTTTCGAAAGATTTGTCCGAAAGTTTTCGTTTTCGACGCATGTTTATTGTGCATGACATGGCTCCTCCATAGTTTTATTGTCGCTTGTGGCTGTTCCTGCCACAAATACATGGCTTTTTACCTTTGTCAAGTTGACCAGTGTCTTTAATACCTGTCTTAAAGAATAAACTATTAGTTTAGCCTGCGCTCGTGTGTTACTGCCGATTTCGCCGTTCTCTTCTATTCGCGCTGCTGTTTAAAGTATGCGCGTAACACTTGGTTAGGCTGACAAACATTAGAGAGTTTTAGCCCAGCGGGTTTACGGCCAGCGGAGCGGAGCGGGCGAGCGGAGACGCGACTGCGCATGCGCACAACGCTAAGGCGGCCAGCGGTTTTACGGAGCAGCGTTTACGCCCGCTGGAAAGCACTCCCCAGCGGAGGGTATACGCAGCGCGCGAGCGTGCGTAAGCGCGCGCGGGTGTGTATGGGATATTGCAAGATGGCAGCCGCGAACATGAACGCTGGCAGTTCTACATCGACGACGGTGACTGCGGCGCTTACCCGTACATTAGTACTCAGTACATTATTAACAAATAATGCACTGAGAACATGTAATATATCTCTATTCAACAATTCTTGCATTATAAAAGCAAGCGTAATTCAAATTCATTTCTCAGTAACTCCTATTCGGACCACTAGGTGGGGCAGCAGAGCGCTCCGCTCTTTACCCCGCTCAAGCGGGTGAGTGATCCGCCGGGCTAAAATTCTTTTTTCGCGAGCCGCTCCGCTGGCGCAACGGTGGAGAACGCGAGCGGAGCGAAACGTAAACCCGCTGAGCTAAATGTCTCTATTCTCACAAGAAAAAGAGAATACCTCCCCTCAAAAAGTAGCACGTCAATTACAACTAAAACTAAAAGGCAGAGTAAATGGAAAGTAAGCCTTGAAAGCGTCCATGCGGCAGTTGTTACACCACAGCGCAGCACAAAGAATAGTTAACAGTCCCACTTCATGGAGAGTGGCAACAAAGATGCGAGCTGCCTGGTGAACCAGCCACATATCAACGGCTCTCTTTTGCACGACGCCAAGCTGCTCTTTACGTAGAACACTTTAGCACCCGGGCATTTGCTGCATGTGTAACCTGTGAGAGGGGAATGCGGACAGAAAATGAGATTACGCAGTTAAAGAATCTGCCACACACCGTAGACAACTATGCTCGAAATAGAAATGCACACTATATGCTGCCAGTAAAAATTTGCGTCTCTTTAAGAGGGCCGTCGAGAGAAGGCAGAAATGGGTTGCTACAATATATGTTACCTAAGATACGCACAACGATGTTTGTTCCACTTCGGCGAAAAATATTCTCGGCTCTCTCGCAGAACCAAAGACCACGCGACAGTGCATAGCCGATGCCAAGCAGATATGGAATCTTCGGGCAGAAGTCCAGCAGCAGGAATGACCTAAAAATACGCTGAGAGCGATGCGACCGTGAGCGTGCCTGTACGATTGAGAACCTGTACCGCCTCTTTTAAGCTTAGTATCCACTCCCGCGTGACTCCTAACATCCCGCGCGATTTGTGTGCAGAACGTCGCGTACACGACCTTAGTGCATAGCGTCTGCGCAGTGAGCTTCATGCACGCGTCATTCCTCGGCGCGGTTAACTTGAGGCACCAATGCGCCGACTGGCGCTCCTCGCTTCTCCAAGCAACACACATTCGGATCGGTCCAGGTCAAACAGGCAGCAGAGAACGGTGGCGTGTTTCGGTTGTCACCTATTAAATCGTACAGTACGACTTCAAAGGCAACACGCCACGCTAAGGATGCTTACTGCGGTAGTTTTGGCGGTGATAGTCGATAAGGCGAGCCCGTCGGCGGGTGTGTTTTTTGCTGACGTTGTCACCACACCTCTGTTCGTTTGCGCTGTGTATCGATATGCACTCACCGTGCTGAAGCTGCACTTATCGGTTGGCGGTTGTCCGCACATCCAGAAAAAGCGAAATATGTTTTGCAGCGTTAGCCGCAGTGTAAATCGAGGTACACTTAACTGCTATGGCACAAAAGGTGATCGCGCTAACCCTATGGTAAACGATGAGCCAATAAGGATTAAAAAAATAATTCTGGTGTCCTACGTGCCAAAACAACGATCTGATTATGAGGCAGGTCGTAGTGGGGGACTCCGCATTAATTTTGACTTCCTGGAAATTTTTCACCTGCATACCGTGCACAATGTACGAGCGTTTTCGCATTCCGCCCCTTTGGAATGTGGCGGTTGCAGCAGGAATCGAACCCACGACCTCGAGCTTGGCGGCGCATTGCCACAGCGACTAGAATATTGCGACAGGTGCCAGTATCGATTAAGAAATCTGTCAATACATTAAGCTCTGTGGAAACCAGGTTGGTAATATTTGTCGAAACCACGTGTTAGCTATTCGTACATTTTAATGCCGTATGCATTAAGGAGGCTTTTCTTCCATTTTATTGCCTCTACCAACAAGCAGTACACTTCAAGGCCTGCCATGCATGAAAGATATAAGACAGATGAAAGAATAACTAATACCTATCTCCATGCCTTGGATTAGAAATGTTATGGATTACCCAGCAAAATTTATTTGCTATGAGTCGGCGAGGCACACTTGAAGTAGCCTTAAGGACTTTACTTTCTTCTTGGAGCTCTTTGAGCCTCTCTGAGCATGTAAATGGTGCCCTCTATTAGACGCAAAAAGTGGAAACGAGCGACACTGCGCAATATGCAAGGTACGCAAGTAAACCAACCCTAAAATTTGTTCAAGCCCACATTTATTAGAATATCTAAAACGTATTCTACTAAAATGAAAGTCTCCAATATTATGTGTCAAGCATGACTTTAAAGGGCAGCTTACGTGATCGTCCTGAGCCTTCGAAAATGCAAAATGCGAGCGTGTGGCAGATAGCAGCGAACTGTGTTACATATTGCGATGTACTTGTGGCTGAAGGCAACACCAACATAAGGGTGTGGTGCTGTTACTTCGACTGCCCAAGCATGAATGGCTAATATTAGGAAGCTTTAGAACAAGCTCCCGTCCCTCATTGGCCCACATTATCAACGCAGCATGCCATACATAACACTTAACAATATCCTCTCAATCCACATAAAATGAATTATGTGACAATGCCGTCCGAAGTAAGGTGTGTGAAGTGATTCCATGTTTCATTTATGCGGCTCAATGCCCGACACAAGTTTGAGGCCGCTTGACATAAAAACTTCACACCCGTAAGTCAGCTTCCCCGCACAACAAAAATCAGTAACGGGGCTGCAATAGTAAATCTTTTCAATATCGCAAGTGCATGAGAATATCGGAAAGCGCTCTGTCTCTGACCAATAGGCCGGAATTGCCACGGCGACCGCCACAGTTCCGAAATGAGTAAACGTGAAGTGCAGCACTGCCTTGCGGTACGAGTGTGGTACAAGCGTAGCACAGCTGCATACCTGCTGCAAAATTATTTGTCGCGGTTCTGTTATGCTCCTAATGCCTGCCTAAATAGCTTGAAAGGCAGCGCGCCTCTCACGTATCGGCACGAAGTAACAAGCACTGAGACGTCCCACATTAGCCCCTATGAAAGATGGCGTGGCCACTGTACAACATTTTTACTGCGCAGAAAAGCTTATCCTTATGTTCCAAGTGTATTCACTCATACAAATTAAGGTTAGCTAAGGAAAAGTTACTATATAGGAAAAAAATGAAGCAGTGCAATATTACGCACGTGGGGCGCCTTTGCCTCTTCGCATACCACTGTTTCAGTCGAAGTAGCGGCGGCAGCAAGCATTAGTTTCGCCCGCTTTCGCTCCGGGGCATGCGGTTTGCCTGAAGAAAGTGAATGGTGTGCTTAACATCTCAAGCTCGTCAAAGTGAAAACATATAAATAGGCTACGTGCTGAAGAAAACGAGATTACTTACTCATGTGCAAACGTTCGGCTGCGATTGTTTCAGGGCGCCGTCCCTCCAACAGACATAATGAACTCTGCCGCGCAACTCACCAAAACAGCCAGGCTCGCACATCATTTGCAGACTTGTAGCTGGGTCAGCCAATGACTTCAACGGATAAACGTCCCACTAATCGTAGTTCAAGCATTTCACTAAAACGAGCGACATGATGTCCGAAAAGAAATAAATACTTTTATCAAAAAGCGCGACGCACGAACCACCGCACAACAGTAACCGAGTAACAGACCGAAAGCCGTTAACAGTTTCGCTATTGTATTGAGTTGTAAAAACTTTTCTAACACAATAATACCGCACTGAAAAATTCCAAATTTATTTTTTGAAAGTTGTTCACCTACTAAACGTTATAATATTTTGAAGAACAATCTAATTTGTAGAGTAAACAACAAATACTACGACCAAAAATGCGTCTACAAAACTAACGGTGAACTATTCGTACTGTTGTAAAAGTCTGCTGAAAACAATGTTACTGACGCGTGCGGACCCACACACACACCCGAACGCTGACTTGAAGTTTGTAGCGCTCCCTAGAAATAAGAATTGTTACCAATTTCGTCATTTTTACAAAAAAATCACACTCTTACAGTACTTTGCAGCGCCTTTGCAGATGACGAGTTGACAAGTAAGGTATGAAATGAGTCCATTACCTGCATCTCTTTTATTTACCTTTGGCCTTCCTTTAGTTCATTGAACATACAGCCCTGCTGGCTTGGGAGACGACAGGACGACAGTTCGGCGCGGCCTAAATAAATTGCACGCGTTTTGTTATGCGAGAGTCGAGAGCAGCCGCAGATACAGTGATAAGCTGTGATACTGTTGCGGCTGTTGCTTAATCCGAAGCTCTTTCAAGTCAATGGTTACAGCGGCTGCGCGCTGCGTTCTCAAAGTGCGTTCTTTGTTTGATCTCTGTACCACGGCCGTTGGATGAAAAAAAAAACTATATTTGTTTTCCAGACAGAGGGTATGGCGCAGGAAATTCGAAGACCATTCACGTGTACGTTTGCAGCCTGTGCGCGCTTGCAGCCCACGGTTCCCACAGTGCGTCCCATGCTCAAGGGTAGCGTCGTCACGTGTCGGCGCCTGCCTTATCCCCACCGGCCGCACTGCCACCCTGTCTACTTTTGGGGAACTCCACACGTGCGCAGTCACCGTGTTTGCAAGTGAATGTCGCATTCTTCTGCTCCCAGAAACGTGCTCATTTTGGATCGTGCCCATGGCTATGCCATCTAGTATATGTTAAAACGACGATGGAATTCGTAATCCGGCGAACAAATGTTAAATCATCATGAACTTGGGCGATCATGAAGCTGGTCCAACGTCACAATTTCTACGTAGCGCAAACGCCTACGAAAGTGGGGCGGTCCCGGAGACGGGCGCTTCAAAGTGCGAGCGGTAGCAACAGCACAAGGAAGTGGCACGTGGTGCACGCACCAAGCATTTCAGAGTTTGCTGGTTTTCGAACGAGAGGAGCAGGCGTGCGCTCGTGGCCTAATGGTTAGAGCACAGGGCTCGACGTTCGATACCACCATCCGTCACACAACATTTTTTTTTATGAAAGCGAGGCGGAAGGAGAACCTACATGTGGCAAGGTGACAGGAATGAGGCAAAGAATGCTTCGCATTATAAAGTTCTAGAGATGTCTTCATATGCGAGTCCTAATCATTATATACCTGCCGTGCTTCTTCAGTGGCTATGGTGTTGGACTGCTGAGCAAGAGGTCGCGGGATCAAATCCCGGCGGTGGAGGCCGCATTTCGATGGGGGTGAAATGCGAAAACACCCTTGTACTTAGATTTAGGTCCACGTTAAAGAAGCCCAGGTGTTAGAAATTTCCGGAGTCCACCCCTACGGCGTGCCTCATAATCAGAAATTGGTTTTGGCACATGAAACCCCATAATTTAATTTGTTAATTATTATTTACTTATTTTTTTATCTATTAAAAATGTAAGCCTTGACAGGCTCTTACAGGAGGTGTGATTATGTGGTGGACTCAACTGCTACACAACAAAAAACAACGAAAAATCAACAAATTCCTGAATAAATTCTTTACTGAGAAGCACTCAATGGTAACATCGTTGTGCAAGTGTTGAGCGAACTCCATTACTTTTGAAATTTTGTTGAAAGTCCGTTGTTTCAAAAATTCCCCAACAGAATATCAATGGTAAGTCAACAGTCATTTGTGTAGGGGATACTGCTTCGCTACAGCTGTTTGGCTTCTTGTACATGCTTATATTTTTAGTGCGAGCCTTAAGTCTGTAACGTTTAGCTGCAAACATGTGCTGCGTTTTTAATAACGTGCGAGTAAATTTTTCTGCTAGTGATGCAGATGACGATGGAAAGGCGGCTGACTGCTTGCGTAACGCATTTTGTTTACTGTATAGACACTTGCGCTTCTAGTGGTTTGACAAGCAGATTGAGGGCTTCATTACGTATTTCTCGTTTATGCATCTCATTGAAATGCGTTTCTAGACTTCTGAAAACAAAAACTTACTTTTCGTAGGAAAGGTTGGTGCTTCCTGGCTGTAGTCTACTGTCGGAATGTGGGTAAGCGTAGAGCCATGCCATAACAGCTGCTGGCGCGCGATTCAGAAGAAGCGGTACTTCAACATAAAATATAATGAAGCATACTCGTAGGAGGCCGCAAGCGCCCCAGCTAGCACTGCAGCAGAGGTGCTTAAAAGTACTTGAAGACCTTCCACAATCGTGACAGCCGACGCAGCGTTTCGAAATAGCAAGAGAGTTCGCAAGTGCCTATCGTATGTGAGAAAAGTCTCGCGTTTGTAGAGAGAAGGCGTCTTAGCCAGACGGCACTTGTAGCACTTCTCTCAAATAGTGCAACGCTTTTTTAAAACACAAAATTTTTATTTCCATAGATATTTATTGCTTATCTTTATATAAGCACATGAATGGTTGTTGCTGTTGTAAAATTAACTAAATTATTCACTGGCGCTAAATCGGGAACACAATTGCAGAACGATGCAGACCCTGGTGTGTCCTGGTGGTGAACCGTGCTTCGATCTTAAAGTAATACACACGTTATGTAATCTATCGTGCACTATACAAAATAGTTCAGAAGTAGAATTGGATCCTACGCGAAAATATTTTATTTTAGCTTCGTTTACTTCGACGCAAGCAAACGGTACTAGCTTAAAGACCGAAGTCAATCCGAAGCCTGCACTTCCCATCGTTCCCATGTAGGTTGAAGCAAAACTCAGGAAGGCCCCTGTAGACACTAGCGCCACATTTGCCCCTAGGGTACCTATTTAGAAACCCTATTGAATTTACAATCTACAGTATAGTATGTGTGAAGAACTCTGTGTTGTGGCGTTTTAATGGGTACTGGTCAGAAACTGCTCGGAAACTCAGATCCCGCTTTCCGCATTTTTTGACACCCGTGTACTACAGCCAAGTGGTTCAACTGGTGAATAAAAACAAAGTACATACTCTTAACCACACATCCACCAAAAGATTTGGTTGAAAGTAAAACTTGGAATCATCTTTGCTCCTCCCTGGTGTTTCTTTTGTGTTACATTGCATAAATGATGTTACTTGCATGCAAAGAAATTGCTCATACATAGACAGTAATACATTTTTGTACTTATTTTTCCCCAGTATATGATTTGGCATATGACAGTTCACCAATGATGCTTTACGATATATTCTGTTTTCAATTTGCTGTGTCGTGTGCTAGCTATAGTTTTCCCATTCAGTGTCGTGAAGTTCTTACGTACAATTTCTTGTAATGTATGTGTCCAATATTCACGAAGAAGGCGGCCTTACTTTTGTATGACTACTACGAGCCGCTGCTGCTCTCACTGCTTATGTACCAAGACCCAGTCAGTAGTTTCTCCTTCAGTCCTGACTTGTAGGCAACAGTTGTATGTTGCCTGAAGCAATAAACTTGAACTTTTTAACTGTTTGTCCTATACGTTTACGCATGTCGTACGATCCACGCTTGACACAGAACTTTGCAGACCGCAGTCATTAGTGCGCGGGCATGAAGGGCGCGTGCTACACGTGTCCTTATACATTGGGCTAGTCTCTTTCGGGTGCCCTAGAGCACTGTCTCGGCGCGCTTCACGCATTAGTGGTGAAAATTGAGCGGTCGGAACGCATCTAGCGTTGGTGCGGTAGGTGTCGGTGGGTGAGGCTTTGAGGCACCCACCAACACACGGCCGAGCAGTGGGAGACTGCTGCTCAGCTTGGACCCAGTGGAACAGCTCTGGGCTGTCCGGATGGCCGAAGACGCCGCCAGCGAGCAAGGACTGGCCGCCATCTGAGGAAAGGGGAACTAGGGGTTAGCTTCCCAACCCCCGCCACCCCTGGACCCCATCAAGGACACAATAGTTTTATCATTCTCTCTCTGTCTCTCTCGGAACACAATCGGATAGCCCTCTCAGAGCACGGCGCTTCAGCTCACAGCGCGGCCTCACCTGCGACCTGGGGAGCGCGACCGAGATTCGACAGAATTCTGGTCACGTGGCTCCTCCGATTGCACTGGGAGCAGTTGAACGTTCGCCTAGCTCAGGCTATCTCGGGCGCGGGCGTATATAGAGGGAACCTCAGATCAGTATTTAACTCAGCTAGTTGGTTCGCAGCTGAGTTTTCGACAGCTGAACTTAACAAAAAAATCAAGGGACGAAGGACGACAGACAGATAAGGACGCCGATGTACAGCAACGTTCTTGCCTGTGTTCCCTCGGCTCTTGTTGCTTTTTTTTTGTTCAGAGAGAGAGAGAGAGAGAGAGAGGTAAACGGGGTGTGAAAGGCAGGGAGGTTAACCGGAGGAGATTCTGGTTTGCTACCCTGCACTGGCGGAAGGGTAAGGGGAAATGAAAGACAACTACTCAAAGCATGCCTGTGGCGAGGGCTGCGCATCGCTGCAAGCCGAGTCGGAGGAACAGTTGGCTGCACTGTGAGCCACTGCACGTAGTCCACGACGCATGCGCAAACCCAGAGCGTGTTTTGAACAGAATAACATTTCCCTGTCGATGTCTCTGAGCTTCGATTTGCCGACCGACTGGCCCGCTCTCTTCCGCCGGTTAGGTTTGTCGTTAGCTGACTTCATAGAACGAATGGCTAAAAAATGGGATGATGCTAAGTTTCGTCCGTTGGCCAGGACGAAGTTTTCATAAACGCTGAACCTAATTCATCGGTTATATTCTGTATGAGTTGTGCCCTGCGATAATGGCTACAAAAGTGAATTTTATTATCTCCGAAAATTTTACGCAATATAATTTTTTTACCAACAGGTCCAAACGGAAGCTCGTGCACTACGGAGCAGAAACAAATGTGTAAGGAAATGGGAAAACAATGCGATTTCTCCGCAGGGGCCGCAGTTTGCATTGGTAAGTGACTGAAGAAGCTGCAACCTTTGCCGCTGTGCAGCTTTCTTCCTGTGTGTGTGCGTGCGTGTGCGTGTTAGTGTGATTTATATGTAGACGCTCTTAACTTCAGTCGAATTTCTCCAACATTCTCGTTTCATTCGCGTCTGAACGTGAGCGTTCTCCTTCTCGTCGGGTATAACCCGCACGATAAATAGATAGACGTTAACAACAACTTTTCAGGACCTTACTGCAGGCTTCTTCGGCAGGAATACACGCGCACGTCCTCCATGCTTCCTGATATACAGGTGTAAAGGCCTCAAATTGAACGAGATCTCAAAGTTCAACTTTCTCGTGGGGAAGAGTGTGCAGAATAAGGCTCGTTTGTTTTGTGTTTGTTTAATTGTCGAAAGCGGGCTGTTTGACTCAGGGAATATCTAGGCTTGATATTGTTACTTTGTAGAAGTCACATATCAATATGTATTTACAATGTTTAGAACAGAGACAACGATGCATAAACAAGATGACAGCCGAGACCGATTCCACCTCTACACGTCAAATCGTCTCCTTCTGACTGGTGCCATTCTTGGTTGCGCCGTAACATAACCTGCGCCCGTAAAGGTGGCATCTCTACGCTAACTATAAGGGAGGTGAAGTGGCGGCAAAGTAAAGCTTCAGCCGGGACACATGCTCAACGTCCGTGGCGTCACGCGAGTCCAGCTAAGAGATCTCGCAGTTGACCTCGTCAAGCTGATGCAAAAACATGGAGGGCCCTGTGTAGCGGGGCAGCAGTTTTCTGAAACGCCGACATGGTGACATGGTGTCCATAGGAGGACAACGGGTCCAGAAGGAAATCGAAAGTCCCGATGTCGGCTGCCGTACCGGATCTTCTGTGCTGCCTTAGACACCGTGAGAGCCCGGGCAAGGACGTCTTGGGCGTATTCAGTGGGAGGTTTCATCGAGGAGGGAAGCATTGTGTCAAAGCGCAAACAAGGGTGGTGGCCGAACAGAAGGTCAAGGGATGAAACGCGAGTGGTGTTGTGACGGGACAAATTATAGACGAATGTCACGAAGGTAACCTGCTGTCCAAATCATTGTGGTCATTGGATTGAGCCGCTCCGTCAGTCCATTTGTCTGCGGGTGGTAGGCGGTAGGAAGCTTGCGCTCGGCGGAACAGAAGCGAAGCAGGTTTTCAAATGCTCGGGACAAGAAGGTGTGGCTGCGATCAGTGAGTAGCTGCCGGGGTGCGCCAAGATGGAGGATGACGGGATGTAAAAGGAAATCTGCCACCTCAGTTGCAAAGATTATGCGCAAAGCAAGCGTGATCGTGTACCGAATTGCGTAAACAGTCGCGAGAACGACCGACCTATTGTCAGATTTTGTCGTCGGAAAAGGGATGAGAAGATCGATACCGACGCGAAGGAATGGTTCTGGGCGCACATCGATGGGGTGAAGGCATCCAGCGGGCAACACAGCAGGTTTTTTCCATCCATCCATCCATCCATCCATTTTGCCGACGCCGTCAGCAAGATGAAAGGCGTCACTATGACGGGTTTGAAAGGGATGTGTTTTCTGGCCCTGTACCACAAAGTCGGCGTTCTTGTTACGATTATCATTCACGACGTTCCCCATCTCCACAGGACTTCAACACTGCCGGTTCATTGCGTTTTCCGCGTCGTCGCTCTCCATCACCGATGCGGCGCTCCTCTTCCCCTCTTCGACCGGCCACTTCGTCCTCAGGTCATCACCCGGAAAACTGAATTCTGCAGCTTCAGGAGGGAAAGCTGCATCCTTTGGACAACGTAAAACTCCTCCGGAACGGCCATCAAATGTACTTTTGGTATGTGTTGAAGGTGTCCGAACGGAAGCCTTCGTTGACACAGGTGCATCGCTTTCCGTTATTAGTACTGACTTGCTCCCGAATGCGAAAGGTGAAGACACCGTATATTGGCGCTCCCATTCGTTGTGCTAATGCAGTTCTTGTTCAGCCCTCCAGTGTTTACACTATGCGTGTTTTCGTTGATGGCATCCTTCACCATATTCGTTTTGTCATGCTATCTTCGTGTACCTACGCGATGATTTTGGGATGGGACTTCGTCTCCTCCACCTCAGCTTTCATCTTTTGCCGTCAGCGAACTATTCATATGACGGACACTGAATGTTCGTCCGCTGTCGATGTCATAGCCTACGTTTCGTCACGCCTACCGACTGTTTCATTCCCGCGGCCAAGTAGCATATCACACTGACTTCCGACACTATTTTTAATGGTGATGTGTTCCTTGCACCGAGCGGTCGCTGCATTTCTGGTGGGCTTAGCCTTACTCCTAGTCTGATGCGGTTCCAGGACCGTAGAGCGTTCCTCGCTGTTCGTAACCCTACTTCTTCGCCAGTTGTGCTCTCCCTGTGCACCACTCTAACTTGCTTTACTGACACCGAACATCTTTCTGGGGTACCGTTTCACACCGAATCACCACCTTTGTCTACCAAAACTGATGATCATACTGCTGCCGTTTATTTAACGGCCGCGATAAATCCCGATCTCACTTCTTTGCAGAAAAAAGACCTTTTGGCACTACTGCAAAAACACAGTGCCTCTTTTGACGTTCCCTCCAAGTTTTTGGGCCGCACTTCCGTCCCAGTACATCGCATCGAAATCGAAGGCTGCTCGATTGTACGCCACCGCACGTATATCGTATCTTCCGCAGAACGGAAAATTATTTCGAATAACGTTGATGACATGCTCAAAAGAGACATCATTCGGCCATGGTCCAGTTCATGGTCGTCTCCTGTTGTGTTGGTTCGCAAGAAGGACGGCTCTGTACGATGTTGCGTCGGTTGTTCAGGCCGTAATAGGATCACGCACAAAGATGTATATCCGATGCCAAGAATCGACGATGCCATTGACTCCTTCCAGGGTGCAGAATATTTCTCAAGTCTAGACCTCCGACCCGAGTGCCGGCAAATCCCCATGCACGAAGTGGACAAGGATAACACAGCCTTTGCAACACCAGACGGACTTTAGGAGTTCAACATCATGCCCTTCGGCTTTGTAAAGCTCCTGCAACGTTTGAACGCATGAGCAACACAGTTTTACGCGGCCTTAAGTGGACGACCTGTCTGTGTTATTTATATGACATCGTCATTTCTTCCACAACTTTTCGTGAGCACCTTGAGCGTTTCAACGAAGTTTTCACACGAATTTCCAAGGCTGGACTCCACACAAAGAAATGCCATTTTGCCAGAAAGAACATCAAAGTGTCGGGCCCCCTTATCAGTAAAGATGGCGTTCTACCAAGTCCCTACAAGGTTGCTGCCGCGCTGCGCTTCCCTCACCCTTAACATCAAAAACAATTAAGAAATTTCTTGGGCCTGGCATCCTACTTCAGCCGCTTCATCAGTTATTTTGTGGCGATGGTGCCGCCGCTGCACAAGTTGCTCACGTCGGGCACTGCTGTCCCTTAGACAAACGACTGCGAACCTTCTTTCCAAGCCCTCAAGCAAGCATTAACCACCGACCCTGTCCTCTGTCACTTCAAAGAGAACACACCAACTTGTTTGCACACCGACGCTAGTGGCCATGGGATCGGTGCTGTCCTTATACAGCATTATACCACCACACAAGAGAGAGTTGTTGCCTATGCCAGTCGCGCATTAACGGCTGTCGAAAAGAACTACTCGATCACAGAGCAGGAATGCCTCGCAGTAGTTTGGGCCCTACAAAAATTTCGACCATATTTTTATGGCCGCCACTTCACGGTCATAACCGACCACCACGCCTTATGCTGGTTGTCAATGAAAAATTTATCTGGACACCTTGGTCGCTGGGAGCCGCTTACAAGAGTACGGTTTTGACGTTGTCTACAAGTCTGGGGAAAAGCATCAAGATGCCGACGCTCTCTCTTGCTGTCTTGTGCTCTCAGCTCGCCTTGTGCAAACGTTCTGATGCCTACTGCAACAGCATTATCCAACGCCTGTGCGGAACTACTTCTACACCAAATGCCAGATTACGTCGACAACTGCGAGGATTTAAGCTTGACAACGATGTGCTGCACCGCTACATTTACAACTCCAACGGACACCACTGGGTACCTGTTCTTCTACGTTCACTGCGCACACATGTCCTTGAAGCCTTTCACGACGAACCATCTGCTGGCCATTTGGGTTTCCACAAAACATACAACCGCGTTAGCAGCCGTTTCTTCTGGCCAGGCATGTCCACCTTTGTGGCCAAGTACGTCGCTTCTTGCGTCTAGTGTCAACGGCGGAAATGACCGACCTAGCCTCCTGCTGGCCTTTTACAGCCGATCCCATGTCCCGAGACACTCTTTGCCATCGCTGGGATAGACCTAGTCGGCCCTCTGCCCATAACGCCGGCAGGTCATCGATGGATCGTGACAGCTGTTGACCTTCTCACAGGTTACGCAGAGACCACTCCCCTGTGCTCTAGTTCGGCCTCAGGCGTTGCTACCTTCCTTCTGAATGACATTGTGCTGCGTCATGGTGCACCTCGTGTACTGTTAAGTGACCGCGGCAAGACTTTCATGAAAACAGTGACCGAAGAAATACTGGGAGCTTGTGGCACGGTTCTTAAGGCGACATCCGCATATGACCCTCAAATAAATGGCTTAACAGAGCGATTTCATCGCACACTAACAAATATGATGTGAATGCATATCGGGCCAAACCACGACAACATTTACCTTTTGTGACGTTTGCTCACAACATCGCTATCCAACGAACTACAGAATACTCGCCTTGCTTCCTAGTTTACGGCCATTCACCGACATTCACTATCGACGCCACTTTCTTCAATGCCCCAACTAACACATCGGCCAGTATACCCGAACAGTTCGTCTCGAGACTTGAGGAATGCCATCAACGTGCCCGCTTCATCACAGAAATCAGTGAACTAGGTCATAAGCAACGTTACCACATCTCTCGTCGCGACGTCTCCTTTCGTCGCGGAGAGTAACTGCTCCTTTGGATGCCCATTCGTACACCCGGTTTGTGTGAGAAATTTGAATCCCGCTTCCTTGGACCCTACATTATTAATGAACAAACATCCCCGTGAACTTTCGCGTTACTCCCGTAGACGTTTATTCGGACCATCGTTATTATGGTTCGGAGATCGTTCTCGTCTCGCGTATCAAACAAATCGTTCGGCATTTCCCTCCTGGCTAAGTCGCGGTCTGGCTGGCCGCTTCCGCGCGCGATGAAATTAGTGTGAGCATTATTCATACGCTTGATATTCTCATCTGCACATACTCATCATCGCCATTTCGCGGCCTGGGGGTGGGGCTCTCACTCGGGAGAATAAAGAGACTGGTTGCCTAAACCTCGTCTCACAATATATATATATATATATATATATATACACACACATGTACTGTCACATCGCATCTCAAGTTTGAGAAGCTTACATCATCTTTCTCCCAACAGATGAGAATCGGCACGAATGCACCAAGGAGGAGTTGGCCAACTGCGAGACACATGGAAAGACATGTGATTTTACCACCAGTGCCCCGCTGTGTCTCGGTAAGTGACTGCAGTTGCGTAAATACGCTCGCGTTCAATACAAACTCAATATACCGGATAGTTCTTTTAGAATGTCCGAAATACTAAAACATTGCCTGTGGCAATAGCCCATTTCAGGCTCTTGATCTAAACTACTCGCTGGCGCGGCCATTAGTTCTATAAGAAATCTAAATGCTTCATTAAGTAATTAACGTAATTGCGCCAATTAACTTGGTAATTATTTACTTTACGGTACATATTTATATCTACGAATTATAGCCCTGAAGTTCGCAAGGCGTATTCACCTGGAACTGATTCTCAGAACTACCCCAATTGTGAGATATCAATTTTCAGTGTGTGACGAAATACACTGCCGTTCTTCGGTAGTAGGCGCTTAGTACACACACTTTAGAACCTTTAAACTAGTTCGCTTTAAAACGCTAAAAAGTTGTAGCTGAACACCTACGTCCACCATCCTGCGTCTCTTGCGCACACAACTGAAGTCTTTCACACCCTGCAGGTGTTACCGACATATCCTCATGGAGTTCTTGTATAACTAAACCTCAGTAAGAGGTAATTATTCACACCTTTGCTAGGGATTGAGTCCGTTGCCAACGTTCTATCGTGCCGGTAGGTTCGTATGCGCTGTGCTTTCGACGTTTTGTAGGCGTTGAAGCGGCAGATGCATGGAGGTCAATTCGCTCGCGGTTGCCGCCGCGATTCCTAACTCCCAGCGTTTTCACGGACAGTTCCGCCGTCATCGAGCGATGTGTGTTCATGTTCACCTTTGCCCGCGTGAAATCGTGCTAGTTAATTTAGTTAAAAACGTTGATGGGCTAGTTGGTTTGAGTCCATGATAGAATGTCTAAGCCCGGCTGAACAAGGACGTAGAAAGAAGCAGACTCATAATGGCAGCGGTGTCTCCGTGTGACTGTTTCTTTCTATAGTCCTCGTTGAGTCACGCTTACACATTCTATCATTGTTAATTTAATTAGTAATCCTATTTTTACAAGTTTATACGGCCGGTAAAACTACTATCATTACGTCGTACAGCTATCTACTAATTTGCTATCGCAATCAATCAGTGCTCCGCCCATCCGGCGGAACTGTGATTTCTTTTTGCTTAGGTATGACTAGAATTCGTACTCGCCAAAAGTATACTTAGTTGTGCTCACTCAGGCGTCAGGCTCACCTTACGTCTTCTCAGCCAGACTCACGGGTAAGCCTCGTGAGTCGACAAATGGGTGACGCGTTATATATATATATATATATATATATATATATATATATATATATATATATGTATATATATATATATATATATATATATATATAAGCCTGTGTGTTTGTTAGTTGCACTTCGTTCCTTGAAGGGGCAGGGTGTATGTCGAGTGAGAGTGAGCTCCTTAACAACACTTCGCAATGCGGTAAAAGTGGTTTACATCATGAATCCAGGACATTACAGATGTGCGACGTAATGCTAAGGCCTTTCTCTCACAGTCACCATTAAAAATCACCACTGATTTTATTTCTTCCTTTTGTCTCGTCTTGGCGCTCATTTTCACACTCCAGAGTCGTCGTTACTAGTTATTTATATTTTGCCATGATGTACAGCTGAATGTTTGCACTGCAATTATATCGTGAACGTTAAGAAGAACACAGCAAGTGAACGCAACACTGAAACAAGGGAGCGACGCATTCGAAAGACGGGTGGACCTCTCGAGGGATAGATGTATATTTCCCAAGGCAGCTGCCTACAATTTGCCGTATTTTATTGAAATACTAAATATATAAAATGCGCCTGGAGTACCAGAGCGTTGTACTCCGACCGCGCCCGATGGGTGCCGATGATTGCTCCTCAATCTCGCGCGTGAAACGGAGGAAAGAGGGGAGTAAACGCGCCGTCTTGCGTCGCGCCATGGCGCCGCTAGGAGGGGAGGGAACGAAGGGGGCGGCGCTGTACTCCGGCCGCAACTGCGCATTGCGTGACCGCGCACGCACTGTCTTGAAAGCGATCTGCGTCGGGGCTGTGTCTAGATGCGACGGTGGCTCACACCTTCGTGCGTGCAGCATTCTCGCCGCTCAGTTTACGCTGGAGCGATACACAGCACGAAGGCCACTTCGCTCGCTACTGCTGCTGCTTTTTTCCTCACGCTGGCGTTTGGACAGCGAGTGACCGTGCTCATCGAGTGGGATGTGTTCATGTTTGCCTATTTGCCTATACCATGTTTGTTAATTTAGATAGTAAGCAAGTGTTTGCAAGCTTATACGGCCGATAAAACTACGGGCCTTACTTTGATAGCTGTCTTCTACTTTGCTATCGAAACTGATGGCTCGCCTTTCGGGAGAAACTGCGACATTTTTTATTTCTTCCATGAACAGATTCATTATATTTACTAGGAACTAAGCATCACCGCCTTGCGTCGTAAGAATTATAAAGCACCATTACAGGTTCTTTCTTTTTCATTATAATAAGTCCGTCCACAAATGCAAAAAAAAAACAGAGTCCGCGTCTGAGCTCTCAAACTATGAGTGGCAAGGTGTCAAAACCGGCTTTAATGTGCAGCTAGTATACTTAGGAAGCACATTTCATCACTTTGCCAGATATGTGAATCATTGCAATCAAGCAACAAATGAAGAAATACCAGACTATACAGTCATGTCTACTTTCACCCCCATCAACTACCCACCCAGAAATCGATCTTCCAGCGATTTTATTCTAACACGCATTAGTTTACTAATTTAATTACCTATCTATCTACGCTAATTACGCTATCTACGCTACGATAAGTCCATCTATTTATTTATAAACGTTGTTTTAAAAACTTGAAATGTTTTATTATATTTTCACGAAAGCAAAGTGCGACACCATTCCATGACTACCTCCTTTCATGTACGCATACACGCGGGCTTGTCTTTCATTGCATTATTTTGTTTTCTTTTGACAGACAAAACGCCGGGCAAGTGCAGTGAAGAAGCTGAAGAAATGTGCACTGAAAGCGATGCGACTTGTGATTTTGGCTCTGGAGCCCCCGTGTGCACTCGTAAGGAATGACAGTGACCCCTGCAGGGTCGCTCATTGCTCATTGCTCTCTTTTCGAGTACGCCCTCTATTAAAATTTATTCGGTAATGCTAGAAATATTGAACTGACATCACAGTTTCAATTTCAACATATAGCCAGTCAGCAAGAGATTAATATGAACTGAATATTGCCTATATATCTTTATTGTAACACAACTTTTTATAACGACTGCGTATGCATCTATTCACCAATATTCTTATACCTTAAGATATATCTATATGACATACAAAGACATTAAGGGAGTGAGGCATTATAAGCACTGAAACTTTCACTATTCGGATGTCTATAGAACGCCTATACGTCACGCATACAAAGAGAAAAAAATCTGCCCCGAAACAAAGTTTCGAAGTCATGACCCTGCGACAATGCGCCCTTCGCATCGGCATGCGTTTCGCGACAACGCTAGCATGCAACAGTCGCACTTGGTAGTTTGTGCAAGGGGTCGTAAACCAGCCTCCGAGAGTTGCGGCGCCTGCGCCATATGTTTCGGAGGCCACGACAGGCCATACTGCAATGATTTAAATTTAGGTGGGCGCAGGAGGAATCGTTGCCGCCGGTTCATCTTTGTAGGGGAGGTGGGCAAGTGCAGCGAAGATGCTGTGGTGAGAAATCACATCCTCAAGCAACTACATATCCTTGCACTGAACTTCCTTCTTTTTTTCAGATCCAGAACGTGAAAAGTGCACCAAAGAAGAGAGAGAAGCATGTGAGAAAGAAGGAAAGCAGTGCGACTTTACCGCTGGCGCCGCCACATGTGCTGGTACGGAAATACAAAGCACGCAGAGTGCTCCGAAGATTGTTTGCCGCGTTGCACCTTGTGTAGAAAGTTGGCGTAACAACAGGGCTTCAACAACAAACCTATCTTTTATAATATTAACGTTTTGTACTGTGTTTTTGAGAGTTCGGTGGAATACCGTCTGCTGAGGAGGACTTGTCCTGAAGCAACGATGAACAAACACTTGCGAAAATCAGGAGAAAAAAAAAGCAACAAAGGTCGACGTTTCGAGGCTCCCACGGGTCCCTTGTTGACAATAACAACAAAGATTGACTGTCCTCGCTTATATTGCACAGTCGTTGCAATATAAGCCAGGGCTGTGCATCTTTGTTTTTATTGTGATCAAGGGGCCGTAGTGGCCTGGAGAGGTCAGCCATTATTTTTCCTGATTTTGGTGAATCTTGGTTTATTCTTACTCTCTCTTTCGTAATGTGACAGAAAAAAGATACAGTAGAAAAATCCGTAATTGTGCACATATATTTTTGTTTATACATAGATGCCTAATAACCCTGCATTTTATTTTTTTACTTTTCTCTTTTTAGGAACATAGGATATGGGCGTTCTGGGGTTCATGTGTATTTTTCGACGGGGTAGCATTTTGTTCTGCCTTACTCGTTCACTGAAACCAAGGAATTGCAGCTGTCTGTTCCCGTGGCCATAATTCAAACCACTGCAATAAGATGTACAGTCGAAAACAATATACAGGCACAGCCTAGCTGTAGTCACATACAAACAGTGATCGCTGTTCCCACTTGCATGTTTGACAAATGCTATGCTCTGTCACATATTAGTTGGCTCTTCTCTAGAAGAACTCTTATTTTTGTGGCTGATTGGCACCTAACTATTGCTACTGAGAGTATACAGTATTTTCTAATAATTTCTTCGTCATTATTCCATCAGTTCTCCATAATTCTGTTGAATATTTCGTGCAAGTTTGAGAGAATCTCATTATTTCATATTGCTCCACACTGAGCGAATATTTCCCTGAATCGAGAAGTTGCCACGATTAAACATAATTTCTGGCAAATTATTTGCTCCGCGAGCCTCTGAAAATTCAGTAATAGTCGGGAACAATAATAGTTTAACCCTTACACGAGCGTCTACTTTCTGTTGTAGGAATCGTGTAATTTTTATCGGAGCAATCTGCGCGACAAGGCCGCCCCAAATTGCAGGGTAGTTGGCGTCGTGAGCTCCGGGTTTTATGAGCAGCTAGTCCATGTGACGTTATATATCGCGCGTACGTCTTGCCCATGCTAGTTTGCTGTCCATTGTAAAGAAACAAGGTCGCAAAGCATTTGAATACCAACGAGACGTTATCCGTGCAAGTTTTGTACGTCTTTGTTTTTGTTTTGTGCCAAAAGTATAACTCGGATCAGCAGAACATATTACTTCGAAATCTCTGGCTCAACATAGTAAGTTGACTATCGTCTCTGTTACTTCGGTATTCAAATGAAAATATCGTAGTTCATTTTCACAGTTACTAGTGTCATCCCCGTTTTCTTTCTTTCTTCCTTTTCGACAATTATGTTCAGATGATGTTCCGAAATACAATCTGCCAGTCTAGCCAGTCTACCCAACTGTAGCACGAAGCTAACAATCGGAACCCGGGTGGATTTCTCAAAAAGAAGGCTTCGCGGTTGAAGAAAGATCGTCCTGGTCCTGGAATCGAACACGCAACGAATGACCGTTCTCACCTGTGCAGGCTTTTGAAGAACTTGTTTGCTCTAACCAAATTTATGTTCCTAAATATATTGTCTATACCAGTTATATCTAACTCTCGCCCTCGTCTTATCACGCAACGTCATCGTGGAAGACGAATAAGGATCGCTCAGACCGCTGTTCATTTGGCTTTGAATTGGGCTCAGAAAAAATGCACGTTGGCTAAGTTCAGGACGTGCAGCTGTGCGCAAACTTCTGATTTTTTCCTTGGCCCGCTGTAGCTTCCTTTCTTCATCATTCGTTCAGCCCATATTTAGGTATTGCTTTTAATGAAGGATGGGTTTTCTTTTGCAACATTAACGTTCACCAGGATTAGTAAACGTTAATAAAGGGAACCAATTAGCTCCAGACGTCTCTATACACTAACCCTACATATGTCTCTGTATATATATATGTATCTGGTATATACGGACTGTATCGGATAAGCAAACGCCAAATTTGACGATTTGGGCCTTCACCCTCACACTGTGATGCGGCGGAAGGGACCCAGCTGCGCTAGTTGCTTTATGGTACTGCTTACTCAGCATGCAACGCTGCCCTCTGCATGCGCAGGCCTCCCGATGATTCTGTCCGGGAGGTTAGATACTGTGGTTTGCAAGAGTGATGCGATTATGTCTGAGAAAGTGCGATTATTAAGATTATCAGGGTTACGGGCCTTATCCGCACTTTATAAACAGCCAATCAATACACGAACACTTACATTTCTAGTCGGTTATGTCACATGTAAAATTTAGCCGCGTTAAAGGAAACTTGCCTGCGGAGAGAACATTTGTGCATGTCATGCATGCTACAGACAGCCTCCTTATTAGGCCTCCAGTATATCCTCTACTCCTCTCCCCGCCAAGATTGACACAGCGCGAAGCCTGTGTTGCGCAGAATCAGTATAATGGGCAGTGCTCATCATCACCTTCGCAATAACCACCTCCTTCATCTTCCTACCGTAAAAAGAAAAAGACGCTGAAGCGCATTACTGACGAGGCTTAGATGAAGAAGCACCCAGGACAAACACGGTGCTACTTGCAACTGGCGTCTATTGAAGAGTTACGGAATATAAACCACAGAAACATGGTTTTCTTCGTCTATGTCCAATCATTGATGCGAATAAGCAAGTTCAAACGGATCACCGAGTCTCCCTCTGTTAGGCTTTATTCCCACCAGGGGTGCAATCGGAGATGGTTGTTCGGCGCGTTTGTTCGGTTACCGGCGCGCGCGATTGGCCTACTCCGCGCCGACGTCGCCAACCGCGGGGCGCGGCCACGGTTTTGGTGACGTCAAAATGACGAGACGCTCCTGTCAATCATCCTCCCACCGAGCATTTCGTCTGCTAGGCGCCGAACCCGACGGGAGCTGGGAAGTTTGGAGCGATCATACGGCTTCGCATGGCGCATCTGGTGGATTGGATTGCATCCAACCGGCGGCTCCGGCATGGCACGTTTGGATCCAATCCATAGTTTAATTCGAGAAAATGGCGCTTCCGTTGGGAACTTAGGTTGTTGCGCTGGCGTTTCTAGAGGAAGGAGGAGAGCGAGTGGCCGTGCGAAACGCGTTTGAAGAAATGGTAGAAAGTGAATTCCGGCGTCGTTTTCGTTCCTCGAAACAAATAATTTGTTGGTTGTACAGTGAAATCGACCCCATCATCGGAGCCAGCGAGCCACTGGAATGTTGTCGCTGCCTCTTGAAAAGTGCGCCACTGTTCCCGTCGTTTCTTTTTCTTCTTTTTTTTATCGCTGTGCGCGATACCACCTAGGGACGACGCAAAGAAGCTAATAGTTATAAATTGCAGTAGTCACACGTACTACTATTTGAAAACGTGTTTGCGCTTGAGAAGAAGAAATACATTTTTTTGGATAATAATTTCATTCATTTGGAAGACGAGAAGCATTTCGTTTTGTAGTATACTGTCCGCAAGCAGACGACAAACGACGGAAGTAAACTTCCGGCGAGGTCACCGCTTCCTGATTGGCAGCACTACCCGCCCCGTTGTCGCAAATTTTGCATACTGCCACATTGTGACGTTGCAGCAACCGAACAGAACGCGTGTCGAACAAAATATCTCCAATCGCGCCACAGATCTTTGTTTTTTGCTGCAGTCACATCGCTCGGACCGACCGAATCTCCCTGCCTTCCTCTCACTTCAAAGTTCATCTCTCCCTCGTTTGTCGGATGAAACCAAAACTTGGGAAGGGCATTACGCTTTCTTTTTTTTTCCGCCGAAGATGTGAGAGATAACCCGTGAACGTTTGTCCATGTCCAACTTTGCTTGAAAGCCGCTCGTTTGCACCTTCAGCTGATATCGCGTGTCTCTGTTTTTTTTTTTTCTGCTCTTTCACCAGATAAGAATCGCACCACTTGCAGCGAAGAAGAGAAAAAGATCTGCAGGGAACTCGGGAAAACATGCGACTTCAGCGCCGGGATCCCCCTCTGCATGTGTAAGCTCACGTCCTCTGCAAGCCGTCGCATGACGCTGCGACAATATAGCAACTGCAGCTATGCTGGGTTACTTAATTCATCCAAAACGAACCTATAAAAAATTATCCTGTGTTAGTTATCGCAATCGTTTCACACCATCCCGATTACTTGAAAGCGCGCACCACTTCCAAGAAAAATTCCACGCTGATTGTAGCATTTTTTTTGAATAACGTATAATATTTGTAGTTAATGGCTTTAAAACGCATGTAATAATAATTTTTAGAGAAGATGTACCAATTACAGTATTCGAAGCCTCATAATAATGAAGTAATGTTTAAGTAAGGGGAATTCAGTACTATGGCGAAGTGCACTAATCTTACAGTTAACACTTGCAAGTAGAGCAGAGAAATCAGTGCCGCTATGATGACGGCAGGGATTTGAGGATGCATTTCGCAAAGCTGGTGCTAAGGACAATATATATATATATTATTTGATGGCTGTTCCTATTGACTGCCACAATTGCGACGTGTGCTACATAGTGTGAACAATTATGAAACTCATTAGTGAATGTTCGCCTTATTAGTAGTGTCACCTTATTCACGTAATCCAGCTGACGTGACTGAATTGCGACATCGACCACAGCGAGATTTTCGATAAGTGCGATTCCCTTAAGAAATGCAATCAGGCATGTCTTATCATTCTGTCTGCATATGAGGAATGAAAGCGAAATGCGAAAAAAAATATACACCCGTGTAGCGTGCACTTAGCGCACGTTTAAGAACCCCAGGTGGTAAAAAATTATTCCGGAGGCCCCTACATGGCATACTTCACAATCTTATCGGATCTGGCAATTTAAATTCATTAATGAAATTATGGGGTTTTGCGTGCCAAAACCGCTTTATGATTATGGGGCCTCCGAAGTAGGGGACTCCGGCAATTGAGACCTCTTGGGCTTCTTTGACATGCACCTAAATCCAAGTACACGAGTGTTTTCGCGTTTCGCCGTAGTTTCGGTACGTAAAACCCCCTCCCTTTTCATGAGGAGCGATGTGTTTCCCGACGATGATTTTTTTCCTAGTGAAATTTCGTTAGCACAAGCTTTTTCTCTATGTACATTTTTTTTTTTGCCAGCTGAACCACGCACTAGCTGTAACGAGGAGGAAGAGGAAATATGCAAGTCGATGGGAATGGTTTGTGACTTCAGCGCTGGGGCCGGTCTCTGCATGGGTAAGACGCTTTACATAACTCAGCGGAACAACGCGGAACGTTTACAGTTAATTCGAATGTCTCAACTACCTACTGAACCTCTAAGCAATCGAGCGCTCGGGTATTTCTGGAAACTTGTGCAGGCTGTTCAGCGCGCGGTACTGCTACACATATCAGTTACTACAGTTCTTCAATGATGCAATTTGATAAACTTCCCACGGGCCCCATGCTTAAAAAAAAAAAAACGACTGCAATCGGCAAGAAGCGCGAGGTGTATGCCAACTGTCGCGCCATCTGCGCAAAAGAAAACTAACTCTAAAATGTTACTCTTTCAGCAATGCGAGATATTTTTCTGTCGTTTTCTTTTTTCGAGAGCCTAGGCACAACATGACTATGACCGTGTCAGCAAGAGTATCGAACCACGCCACGGTGCGTAAATAGTGCAAATTTTAGGTGAATTAAAGAGCCCGCGCGTCCTTCCTCTCGAGGAAGCCGCACATCCTGCCGGAAGCGTTCAGAAGGTCACGTGCTCAAACGCGTCTACGTAAGAGGAGCTGCCTGCAACGTCACAGATTATATTGCCACCTGCACCAGTGGCAAAAATTGCAGTAGTGCCAGCTGCAATAAGGCACGTGACTTCGGTAGATCCTTCAATGCAGAAGGCGCGTGTAAGCGGTATGCAAGCCTTGGGGAAGCCTTGAAATGGCTGTTTGCATGCACCCCCTCTCACTCCCCTTTGCACCATCACTCTTGTAATCATTATTTTCTCTTTTAGTGCGGAAATGAAGTGAATCAACTTAAACAACCACTCAAGTGGTGCATAATGCATCCGATGCAGTATAACCACAAGTCGGATATGACTGCTCCTTGTTGGTTGCTGGTTGGTCTAGGCTCGTGGTTGCAGCGCTAGGCCGAACATCTGCGACCGCACACCCATTCACGCCTCGTCCCATCGTAATAGACCTCATGATATTTGGTGAGGTGCGCGGTATGCCGTGCGACTCCGCGGTTCCACGATGGACGAGGACCACCAAATGTCCACCAAATGTTACCGAACGTCTCTTGGGATCGCGGCGCCTTTTCATTCGTGCTGCCCACAGGCCCTCTCGTCTCTGATACCAAACGTCGCGACATTCATTGGAAAGACTTGGCGTTTCGTCTCGTGTGCACTCACATTTAGGTGTAAGCGTTGAAGAATGGCGGGCGGTCGGGAAATTACTGCGGAGCGCTTGCAGGCATACGGCATCTTTCACAAAACCAGCGCTGCAGTTTCGTGACGTTAAATTTCCATAATTTATATTTATTATTTCGCACTGGTTCTCGACCACGAAGCAACGAAAACGCATCGTTCAGGTCAGCGGGCGCAACAATTTTGCTTCGAATACTTCGTCGAAGATTTCAAAGGGGGAGGATCGTAGTTCGCAAGAAGGGTTAGTGCGAAGTCCTCCGAAATACAAGCGCAGACGTCGCATACTCTGGGAACCTGTGCTACGCGCGAAGCTCCGCACAAATTACGGGGTTTATGGGGTATCGCGAAGAGCGAGTGTTGAGCGGTAATTTGGTGCTTTGCACTTCTGACTTCAAATGCACGTAGACACAGGAGCAGGAGTTCAATACTTAGTGGTGACAATGAAAGAAGAACTAGCGAGTTTTTTTTGCCATCTGGTGAGCGATGATGTAAATGAGAATGTGGCCCGATGGCGACACACGCTAAGGACTGTGCTACGGATAGAAAGGACGGATGAAGACAGCTGTGATAATTTAGATTTCAACTGCTGCCGACCGAAAAGAGACGACGGATGACTATTCTTTATGTTTTACAAAAGTTACAATCAAATTACCGATGATTAGAGTGGCGGCTTCGCAGACGTTTTTTCTTGTTATAGATCTTATTACAATTAGAACGTTTAGCCGAGCAATTCAGGACCACCGCTTTGTGACAAACGCGAAACGCTCACTAAGAACTCCCGATAATTTAGGACGTTGTTATTTTAGTTTTTTTTTACATGAACCGTCGTTTCTATTTTTTTGCAGACAAGAAACGTGACAAATGCAACGAAACAGAGATAAAGGTATGCAAATCGTTGAGAAAAGAATGCGACTTCAGCGCTGGAGCGTACCAATGTGCGGGTAAGAAACACTCCCTATACTCCCTGCCGACACAACAGTAAGCTTCTAGAGCGAGTGCGTGGAGACCTTGTAAAAAACAAAGGGCACCAGGTTTTCTTTTTTCACAGTGACACTATCTTTCTTTTCCGGAGAACACTTCAACGTTCCATCAACCATTTCGCTCTCTATCTCTTGCCAGATAACGAACGCAAGAGCTGTAACGAAGAAGAGAAGAAAGAATGCAAGCAACTGGGAAAATCGTGCGACTTCACTGCCGGGTTTCCTTTGTGTACTGGTAAGGATGAGTGTCGTTCAGTTCAGTTCGGCCAATTCAATGGTTCTGTTTCACACTCGGATGACGTTTGCGCCGTAATTGTGCATCTGAAGCCAAGAATGTGCTCAGGGCCCCGTGTCCTTTCTTTTTTTCCCGAAATCCCGAGACTACCCAACGTCAGTTTCCAAGTACCACCTTGCCCAACTCAAGCGCGGATGATCGAGCGCGCGCCAGAGGCGTCATTATGAAGGAAGTGCCGTGGAGCAGTCATGCGCGTTCACGCAACGTTTTCACGCAGAGTGCGGGGCTGCTCGACCTGCTGCGATAATGTGTCCGATGCTACAATGTTCCGCACTATTCTCCTCACCCGACCCGCTGCAGTGGGACGGCTGCTATCACAGTGGGGTGTGCCACTCAGCACACTGCGCGGAAAACCACGTGGTCACACCGTGTCGAGTTCGGCACGAAGCACTCGCTCCGCTCCTAGGATATATTTCGTCCAACCTCGATAGCGTACGTGTTGCCAAAGTCTGCCACGAAGTACTGTGGTGCTCCACGTAGCCTTGTTTCGCAGCACTTTCAATGGGACGCTTTATGGGAAAGCGATGAGTCGAACCCCGACGAACCCCGACGAATCCCGACATTTTAATGAACGGCTGACAAAAAAATGCAAGCTCTATCATGACTACTGTGAAGGGCTCTATCAAAGTGAAGGAAAGCTGCCCTTGGTTAAGGAAAGCTTCTCGCTTTACGAAAAGGCTTCTACATCGACTTAGGGAAAGTTTTTCACCTAACCAGCGTTTCAAAAAAGGACGAATCATAATTAGGGAATGTACCGGATAGTCTCATTAAGGTAAATAAGTTCTTCGGAAGCCTGCAAGGTTGAGAAAAACATAGAGAAGAGAAAAATTCACATTGAAATTGAAAGACTGAATTGCACAGCATGAAGCTAGAGTTCAGGTGGATTCCGTGTTCGAATCGCGGACGAGGAAGAATTTTTCTTCAACTGCGAAGTTTTCTTTCTCAGCAACCCATACGGCTCTCCTTTGTAACTTCGTGCTGAAATTTGGATGGACGTTATTTTTCACTTTCGTATCCCGGCTAAGTGCCCCTCACCCCCCTCCCCCCCCCAAAAAAAATTAAGTGTGACTTCAGCTACCGGTGATGGTAAGTTTATCATATCTACATGAATTGTGAAACTCAGGGTACCCAGCGTCTAGTAACTATTAAAACGTAATAATTACTCCGATATTTCATTGTCGGACTAGCTTCTGTACGAGCTTTAACGTAATTCATGCGTATACTTAGAACACCCTTTATAAAAGAATATACAAAAGTAGTGATTAATGTGAATCGCAACTTTGTATATTCTTGGCTAGGCGATGTTATATTGCAAAATCATCCGCAAATATTTACACTGCTACCAATATTTTATGCTTCCATGAATAACTAATTCCTTAATTTCAACAGGTGGGAAACGCAAAGACTGCAACAAAGAAGAGGAAGAAGCTTGCAAGGAAGAAGGAATGACCTGTGATTTCGTTGCTGGAGCGGCTGTTTGCATGGGTAGGAAGCGTGGGTTGCATCGAGTGTATAATTTCAACATTTCAGTCCTTCGCAGATTATCCCAGAAAAGATTCATCTGCTGCTGCACTGTGTACGTCAAGATAAGCCTCTGAATATGAAGCACAAATTAAGGTACCCGTATTTAATAGAACGTAATCCACTACATTTCTTTAATGCGGCAGATCCGACGTGCCCTGTTGGTATCTATGTACAGCGAAGCTTTCCGTGAGTGCATAAGGAGTGCTGAAACACGTGTTTGTGTTTAATCAGTGTGCGTGCAGAATGACACCGAACGCTTTATTCGTGTTAGCGAAGAACACAATGCACCTTTTAACGTAACCAGCGTTATAGGTGTTGAAATAGGCAACCTCGCTTTCTGCGCCATTTGTATGGAGCACCCGGTCTCCCCTTGGAGGCGCAGATACGACCGACCACGCGGTTGCCAGGCGGCACAACGCACGCGCTGCGTGAGGCCATCACCTCTGGTGCCGTCGATCCCGTCTCATCGTAGTTCCCCGCGCCGCGGCCCCCTCTCCCTCTGCACCAACGGCCAACGACCCACACACGGAGGCAGGCTTCCCCCCTGTACCTTCCACTGCTGCGGGCGACGTAGTGTGAGCCATCGCTCCTAGATGGCGCCACGATTCCGCAGCCGAGTGTGAGCTATTCTGCGAGTACGCACGAGCAGCAGCGGCAGCAGCAGCAGGCCGCAGCCACGGTCACCAAGAGAGGTGCAGGGGCGTTGGCAAAGGACGCTTCGTTTTAAGTGGGAGGATCGTTTAAAATTAGAGGATGCGTCTCGGACGCAAAGGCCAGACATTGCCGACTGCAAAGAAATGTCCGTGCCACGATGTGATCACAGGTGCCTTGGTTTCTAGCGCCAGCGTGTGGTCGCACTCCAATGGAGACCGAATGCGACACCGTTTCATGCTAGATTTCGGCGCACGCTTAGGAATCTCAGGTAACGAAGAGTGCTAGAAGCACAGGTCAGTAATATCATTAGGTGTGCGGACACAAGAGATGCAGACAGACAGAAAGAAAGAAAGAACGAAGAGAAGAAAGCTTTCTGTGGATTGCCACTAGCAGCACCACCACGCCTACTTGCTCTATGGAAAGGAAACATAAGAAAGGGACAGTCAACGAACCCGAGTAGGGTGAATAGAAGAAAATGGTGGACGTATGGAATATGATTTAAAATGCGACGAATACGGCAGACACGCATCTGCGCCACACACAGGAGGCGACAGCCAGATGGTCCACGCATGCGCACAAAATTTGACCGCATCCATGGTCACAATGTTTGTACTATTCAAACGAGTCTTAATATGTTGTGTTCAAAAATTACAGTTGGGCTCTGTCAGCTAGCTCCACTTATAGGCGCACGGCACTGGTTTCCGGAATAAATACAGAAACTTCAACATGTTGCAGAAAGTATAATTGCAAATTCGGCGGCAGTCGTACAACTATCGAACGAAGCTTAGGTTGGCCAGTTCGTCAAAAGTCATGGTGAGCATGAAACTAAAATTATTTAACTGCTAATACTTTATTAACCCTTGGATTAAATAGACGTGCTATTTGCTTGCGCAGGTTAGATAACCGTCGGACCATTAGGGTGACAGAATGGGTACCAAGGGAAGGGAAGCACAGTAGAGGACGGCAAAAGACTAGATGGTGCGACTAAATTAGGAAATTTGCGGGTGCAAGTTGGAAACCGTTGGCGCAGGTCAGGGGTATTTGGAGATCGCAGAGAGAGGTCTTCGTCCTGCAGTGGGCATAGAGGCTGCTGCTGCTGCTGCTGCTGCTGCTGCTGCTGCTGCTGATGATGATGATGATGATGATACGCCTTATCCTAGCATAGCGACCACGAATTGAAAATAAGAGAAATGCCATGTCACACGGGTGTTTTCCAGGCACAGGAAGAGATGCCCGAGGGTATTGAAAAATGTGTGTCAAAAAGAGCGTTTCATTTGTGTCCCTCATACAAGGAACTTTTGAAAATTTTGCGTTCAAGTGGAATTATTAGAGAGGTTATAGTTCTCACGGATGTTCTCTAGCTCCTCTATTTTCTTTCGTGCCATTGCTGTTTCTCTCCGCTATTTCCTCAGTTCCCCTTATCCTTCCCCCAGTGCAGGGTAACAAAACTGAATTTTTTCGGTTTAACATCTGTGCATTTCCGACCTTGTTTATCGCTCTCCTTCACTCATAAGTGCTTCTTTCCTACTTCCGTGACCTTCGCTTTGGACATTTACTCCCATTTACGATTATTATTATCATTAGCTTGTCTTTACATGTATTCACACGGTTTGTTGTGACATTGTCCATTGTACTCCCCTGTAGCAGTGGCTTTCATTCAAGGGTATGTGAAATTTGCACAAATAAACAAATGCATACGGTACCCATGAGAAAAAGAAATAGTGACACTTCGTATACATGTATGTATGATATTGGCGCGCGTTAACGAAAAAACATCGGATGCTAAACATAAATTGCGCTTACCTGACTGCAAGTGCGCAATTTCAGCTGCCATCGGAGGCTTCCTATGACGTAAACGGAAAGTGAATGGCAGTACAGTGGCGACGCTGCTTTGATGTTTCCGCAAACGCTACCAAGGGCTCACGGATATCGACAATTAATGCCTCTCCTAGGTTGCGGTTAATTGTTTATGAGGAAAAATATATTCGAGTCCGATTCGAAAGTGTTGTACGGTTTTCCATCACGGAAATGACATATATACCCGAAGATACAGCGTAATCTGTGACGTCAGAACTGCGCCTCAGCAGCGTATAGCTTTGGCCCAGAATTCCAAAGCCTCGTACGTCTGTATGCGTTGACGCTTATATTACGTGGCAATGTCGGTGCGGCCAATCGCGAGACATTTCAGTGTGACAGCTGGCTGGTAGCGCTAGCCGGTGTTAACATCGGTCGCCGCGAGTCGTCATGCTTTCATGGGCAACCTTTGCAATCCAATGCCATTGCAAAATCGGACGATATAGGAGTAAGTGCTATATAGCCGAAGCAACAAAACTGTGAAAAACTTACGATTACATGTGTTAACTAAACGTGACTTTAGGAATATGGCTATGTCGCTACATTGGTCGACTGCTATTCGCATTACCCTCGACAATTATTGCGAGACGGCTTCGTCTGTAATTTCTTTCCCCAATAACCTCTTTATTGACGAAGATTTCACCAGTTCTATTTCTTCTTTCCAACAGATAATACGCGCCACAGTTGTAATGAAAAAGAGAAGGAACTCTGCAACGCCACCAGAAGAGAATGCGATTTCACAGCCGGTGCCCCGACATGCATCGGTAAGCACTTGTGCCGTGGACGGTAGTCAGCATTATGATGAGTCAGAGCTATCAGTGTGCTTAAAAAAAGGATATTGTTACGGGGAGGAAGACGCGGAAAAAAAGTGATGTACACAATATTCGGAAGGGATCAAGCGGGGAGCGGTCTCTGGCCATGTGCACGAATATCGAATAATACACCTGACTATGGTGGTTTATGATGGCTATGGTGATTATGGTGGTTAGGGTAGTTTATAGCTAGGAAAGTCTTCAGTTGCTCGGCAACAATCCTGTTTACAAAGAAAAACAGCAAAGCCCACGCAGAGATTTATTTAACCACAGCACGACCACGGTTTTCGCCTACATGTTTAAGGAATTTTTCATAAACTCCTGTAATAATCCAGACACTTCACTTCACAATACTTCACAATACTTGGGCAGAGTTTCACAACACTTCACAATACTTGGGCAGAGTTTCTTTTTTTCTGCATTTTTGCTAAGCCTGATCTTGGTGGCTACGTGCGCATATGCATGAGTCAGGCGCATACCGACGCAAGTTAGGGATGCTTGTCATTGATTATAAGAATGGCACCTTGCCCCCGCCAACTAGGAGTGTTCGCGAGTCTGCAAGAGTTCTGAAACATCACGTCTGCCGTGGTCATTCACTGGAACTTCACGTTTTTGCTATCATAACTCTTAGTGTTATTAATAACGAACAATAGTGTGAAGCACTGCGTAGGAATTGCCAAAAAAATAAAGCTTGTTCCACCCACTTCCTGGCGCACAGAGAGATACTGACTGATAATTCTTCGCGCGCACAGAACACTTCAGGTTCCCCGAACACATGTGCAAACCGATTGTTTTTTTTTTTTTCGCATGAGGCGCGTAATTCATGTCAAATTCATCCCTCTTGTGAGTCACCGAAAGAGCGCGGTACGTGAGAAGTGAGAGGGCAGGTTGTTGAAAATGGCCTATCGCCAGTGCGTTCACGTTTGTACGCTCGATTCGATATTTGTCAGGCTGAACGTCAAACGAAATCATGTCAAAAAAGCATACCTGCCAACTCTGCCGATTTTTTTTTTCGGGAAGCCTTTACGAATTTGGACTTGTTCGACTATGTTGCGAATGTTTTCGTCAAGTCTTACAAAAAAAAATTTCTTCTGTTCGCGAACCATTTTGACAGCTGTCGAATAATGAGGCCTCCGATATGTAGTGGTTATATATTGAGCAATTTCTTCAGACACGTTCCTCAAAGAGTGCAAACATCGGTGAGAGCAATATCACTGAAAAAATACAAAAGAGACGATAATTTAAATACAATACGCAACAGTTGTTTGCTCACAGTAAAGTTATACAGGGTGCTTCAGCGAACACTTTTAAAATCTTTTAAAGGTTGCCTGTGGCAGATAGTTCAATTCTAGCTGAGATGGTCTACTCGAAGCGGCCGACACTGCATGCCCCAAAAAATGAAATGCATATTAAACTAATTAACAAGAATTCCCTAAATAATTTTTTAATTCATTACCCCATGACCCATATTGCAATTTACAAATTCTAGCTGTGGAGTTCGCAAGGCGGATCCACTTGGAACAAATTCTCAGGATGACACCAGTTTCGAGATATGAATTCCCATATTTTGCGGAGAAATGCATTAGCATTCCAGTTACTTGTGTGCTGCAATCCATAAACGACGTTTTGTTCACAAATTACCTGAAACGCGAATGAACTTCGCGAAGTTCTCTAATTAATATCTTGAAACTGGCATAATGCCGAGAATTCGTTCTAAGTGGATCCGCCTTGCGAACTCCACGGCTAGAATTTGCAAATTGCAATACGGGCCACAATGTAAGTTCACAGGGTGTCTACTAACCGGGGAAATCGGGAATTCTCATGGATTTTGCATTGCCTAGAAACACTCAGGGAAAACTCAGGGAATGTGTGCTCATATCAGGAAAAATTAGCTGTAACTTTATTGAAAGGGAACGAAAGTCCCGGTAATGCTGGCTCGAGTAACAGAAAGGAATCGTAACGAATCGTCTTTGACACAGTGTCGTCGGCTGGAGGAGTTGCCAGTCAAGGATCAATTTTCCGGACGCCCAGTTTTCGGTACATGCCCGATAATTCGGGCGGCTTCGCGGCACCACCACGTACCCCCTAGGGTCGATGTATAAGAAGGTCTTAAATTTCGGACGCAAGAACCCTTCGCCGTGTGATTATCCGGACTTTCTGCCGTGACCGCAACTTCAAAGCGGCATTAATAAAAACCACCAACACTGCCATTTTGATTATCTCGCCTCGTCGAACTGGCGCTCTTGGCCGCAGATCCGCTGGCAGCCATAGCCACCCCCGCGGCAACACTAGGCCGAGCTGCTTCGACGTTAGCTATTAAGCTTCTTGCCATTCCGTGCCGTGTTTTTCGTTGAAAGAACTCACCGCTGTCAGCAAGGGCACCGACTCTGCCTTGGTAACCCTCTCCATTGACGTCAAAGCTGGGCAAGCCCGGCGCCCTGAATAATTCCGGTTCCCAAAAGTCAGCTTCGCCTCAGTCATATTAGACAGTGAAGCTTGCGCGAATATTGCACTGAAGCTTGAGCGTGGGAAGGGGCAATTGTCACTGGACACAGTATGTATTCCTTAATCATACACGCCTGCACCCGCTATCTTCTGTCATAATACGAGCACCGATATGCCTAGTAAGTGTACTGGCAGGCCTTCAGAGTTTTTTTGGACTTGGCTGTGGCGATTGGAGCCCTTAAGGGCAGTAAAAGACATGCATTCCTTTCTTCGGACTGCGCGATTTTTCGGACATTACAGCGGCCCCTCGGGAGTCCGAAAAATCAGATGTTGACTGTACAACTGACCAATAAGATGCTTTAAATGGTCCATGGGGCGAATATACGGAGCAAAGAGGACGAGTACAGAAAGGACTGACACATTGAGAATCAACGGGAAAGCTAGCAGCTTCAGCTCAAGAAAAAAAAAAAGCGTTGGCTGACGCTGAGATGCAGATGCCCCTCATCCAAACCAAAATGAACTCTATAAAGCAGTGAAACACAACACTGAGGCGTTATGTGCGGGCTGAGTGTATGTCAGGACAGTTGTGGTTGATTTTCCCGGTGCTGAGAGAGAATCCCACTTGTGACAAAGTTGAGGTCTTCATACTAATGAGCTTGGTATCAGTTGATAAAAACTGCTCATATTCGAAAATATTTGCTTCTGTATGCATCTCTTTTTATTGTTATTTGAAAATGTTTGATTTAATTTACAATGGGCTTTACGAAAATTTTCAACGATATTTTATTCGGTGTGCGTTTTACTAATGTCTCCGTTCTGTTTTCTTTTTTAATCAAGTAAACTGTACTCCTCACTGTACAAACTGGATTAAGTCGTCTTTTATTTTTAACGTGCTTACTAGAGAGTGACAGCATTGGGCGACGTGGTGTCAGTGCATCTTGACATAAAACATGTTTCTGTGTTACTCGGGCACTTTTGCAACGACACTCAGGGAAAACCTGAAACACTCAGGGAATTTGGAACTATCAGCTTGGTAGACACCTTGAATTAGTTAAAATCTTAATTGGTGATTTTTTGTGAATTCATCGATTATACAGTTGGAATTTTTGTGCAAGTAATGTTCGCCTGTTCGTGTAGACCAGCTCATGAACTACAGTTATATGTGCCACAGGCAAACTTAAAATCTTTTTGAAAGTGTTCGCAGAAACCTTGTATAGCAGGTGAGTTGAATTTCATAAACCACTTCGCGTACGCAATTAACATATTAATACCCCTGTTTGATGGTACACCTATATTAAGTCACATCACTAGTATTAACCTTTTTGCATGGGCCTTGCAGTCTGAATGGAGCTGAAAAAATTTCAACTGCATTCCTTTAGCTGCATCTGTGTACACGTATTCTTTTACTAATGTGAAATGTATACAGGCTGTCCCAGCCAACGTTAGCCAAAGTGTAAAAATACGCGAATTCCACGTAGCTGGACGGAGCCAAGGTAACGCTGTTTGCCATCGTTGGGAGAGAGATATATTTTTTTATGTCGAATTATATGATTAGTTCTGACTATTTAATCAACATTTCAAATATTATAATTAGATGAAAAGTGTCACTGGGAAAATTGTAGAGCGACATGGAAAAACTCCGCATACAGATTTCGGTTGCTCAATACGTGCTACTTAAAAGTGTTTTCCGAGCATGAAAGAAGCCCGCGAATACACGCAAAGTGCCTCGAGCGGCCAGTCGTGCGGCAACTTTGGGGGCATTTGCGTGCATCTTGTGTTCTTTTTATTTTAGCATGCATTATCTGTTTAAAAGCGAGTACTGTAAAGATCGCTGATTTCTTGTAACACAAGAAAGGCCCACACGGCCCCATGTAATGGCCGTGTGGGCCTTTACTGTACTTCAATAAAAATGTGGGAATTTTATTGCGATAGCAATTATATGGACGCTCCATGCACATTTTTGCCGTCGGCGTCGCCGTGATGTTCTGTATAATGTCTAAGGGCGATAACACGGCACCGTATGCTCCATGTGCGAATGAAAGCACGCGAGAGGAGCCGACGATCGCGCCTCAATTTGGCGCACGCGAGGGCGGAAAGTGGAGAGCAAACGCGCCGTCTTCCGTCGCACAAAAGGCCGAGGGTGAATGAGGGCAGGGGAGGAGGTATGGGGGCGGCGTTAGGCTCCTGCAGCTCCTGCAGCTACTGCATATTTCGTGACCGGATGCAAGGCTAACTGACGATCGCGGTGCAATCTCGCGCACGAAAGGGAAGAAAGTGGAGAGGCAGCGCGGGCTAGAGGGGGGAGCGGCTTCTACTCCGCCAGCAACTGCGTAATGTGCGCGCTGGCGCGCGCGACCTTGAGAGTGATCTGCAGACGGCTCATACTTTTGTTTCTACTGTGTTGTCGCCGCTGTTTGCGTTGAAGCGATAGACAGCATGAAGGGCACTACGCTTGCTGCTGCTGCAGCGCTTCTCCAGCGTTTCGACAGCGTATGTCCGCGCTTATCGAGTGTGATGTGTTCATGTTTGTCTGCGTGCACTGACACCATACTTGTTAATTCAGTTAGTAAGCGAAGGTTTGCAAGTATATATGACTGATAAAGCTACTATCCTTATTTCGTGTAGCTGCCTACTACTTTGCTATCGCAATGCGTGCTTCGCTTTCGGGCGAAACAGCGACTTTTTTAGTATTAGTCGATTGTGCATTTTGGTTTTTCGTGCAAGTAATTCCCGACTCCTCGTGTAGTCTAGATCAATGGCTATGATTATGCTATATTCGACAAGCGATCTGTATATATTGTGTATCGGCTAAAAGAACAAACAGTACATTTAATAGCAAAATAGCAAAAGCACGATAAAGGAAACACATCAGCTGCAAAAACCACACCTATCGTGTTTTCTTTTTTCTGTTCTTGTCGCCCTCTATAATTTTCCTTGTCCTTATCGTATCTACGTTACGGTTAAAAGGAACAGTTACCTTCCACTATACTTTAGCTTCATTGTCTGCTAAGTGTATGTGGTTGTAACTAATAACCAGACAAGCCCTCCGGTTTCCGTTATTATCGTTTATAAGCTACAAAAGTCATTTCTGCGGTGGTGTTGAAACATTATAACTGAATTCTGCAGGTCTACGCGCCAAAACCACAATATGAGCATTAGGGATGTCCTAGAGGGGGGGGGGGGAGCTCCTGAATAATTAGCACCACTTGGGTTATTACACTAGGAGTTCCGTTGATCTATTTCAAGGCATTATCGAGGAAGCGAAAATTCGTTTTCCTAGCGTGCAACCGATACCCTCGACCAGGGGAAACATTGCCGTATACGCGTCGCCACGTTGCCTTTGTTTTTCCCTTGCCGCAACATCGGATTCGTCATGTGACTGCGCTTCACTAAACGCTTCCACCAGCATCAACGTGCAGGGAGTGTGTAACTGTATTACAACAGAGCCAAAAGCTTTGGCAAGCTTTGCTTTTGCAAAAGCCTTTGGCAAGGAACGCAGAGCTCGATAGTGCAATGCACTCAGTACTGACCCCAGGACCGAGTGAACCTAGGTTTTACTCCCTCCGTCGGCTCATTACAATGCTTAACATTAATTTAGGAACGGCCGTGACTCAGTAGCTGTGACGTTTTTTTTTCGGCCACAGGGACGTGGTTTCGGTTCTCTGCAACGGCGGTCGCATTCCGATGGGTGCAGAATGCGAAAAACGCTGGTGTACTTAGATTTAGGCACGTCCTAAGAAAAACCATCAGGTGGTCGAAATTAGTCCAGAGCAACACAACATCTCTTCTCTCATTTTTTTAGTCTCTAGCTTTGAGACACCAAAAGCCCCCATTTTATCCTTTCATCTCTTTCAGTAAGGGTGTACGCTTTCGTGTTCGCAAAAATATGTTTTCTCAGTTTTTCCCAGCAGCGGCGAGATAACCATAGGTATTGAGCTGCGGCTAATATGAGCACCCCTGCATGCTCAATCTGGCATCACTTCAATTCAGTGCGCAGACCACGTTATACATGACGATTTTACTGCAGGCCCTGCCACGTTTGATCAGGCGTTCGACATACGCCACGTTTTATCGGCAACGGTGAAAGCGTAGTGCTCTTTCTCGTAATTTATGTAGACAATAAATATCATTGTGCACGTTGAGCCAATGATGTCATCTTTCTTTTCGAAAGAAGGTCACATGGCTGACTGGGTATTATTAGGGATTTGTTTCTAATTAATTACACCAACTCACTAGAAGAAACGCACGAGTGATCATTCCAGTGCACTGAATTTCTTCCACCAGAGTCTGTAAAGCCTAGTAATAAAATTGCCGTTAACTAGCATGTTAATGCACAGATTATTGGCAAACAGCTTCTAATAAATTACCGATGCTCGAGCTGTAGATGTGAACGGCTAGACCAAATTGATTCAATCTTCTTTTTCGCACAGATACCCAACGAAACAGCTGCAACGAAGAGGAAAAGAAAGAGTGCAAGTCACTGGGACAGGCATGCGACTTCAGCGCTGGTGCAGTTCTGTGCACTGGTAAGCAGGAAACCTCTCCTGCAATGCTCATGTGATTCCAACTGAATCTGTGAGAAAATGTGTCTTATTTTGGGCACTCATGGCATCAGCCTTGATGTGCCGTGAAAGCACGTGACAAAGTCTGATTAGCATATTTGTTGAGTGTCGGTCAAGTCAATTATATAACACAAAACCATGACCTTCAACACGTACGGCATTCGCAAAAAAAGTTGTGCGCTACTTGTAGGTGCACTAGTGCAGTCGGAGCTACAAAAGATTTCGGACTGTTTTATTGAAGAGTTTCTCTGCTTCTCACATGACGCACATTAACTATAACGCCATCTGTACCGAACTATCTACACAGTTTACAAGTTTTCATGTTGCTTGCTCTAATGTGTAGGTTATTGTAAATCACGTTCCCTATACCTCATAATTGAAGACCTGGCTGAGGGTAAACAATATCGGCGCTCGCGTATCACTGACTGCGTTAGAGCCACACTACTCAACATAAACATGAAGTAGTGTGGTGTGCACATTATAGAATTCCTATCTATGCCGAAAACAAACCGAAGAACTTCGAACACATAAAGTAAACGATACAAACAGCCATTCGAACCCGTCACAGAAAGCCATGGCCCCGTTTAGACCAAAAAGAGGTCCCCCGGTCTATTTATATTGAGTTTCTGCGCGAGAAACAAAAGGAAGGCATAGTTTTTCATCACTGCATGTACTATCGTGAGCCATATGAGCGGGAACACACGAACACGTAGCAAATAACCTCTAATCTGAGTTACAGCGATAGCCGGATGGCACTGTCGAAAACAGATGGGAAAGGGGGACGCTCTTCTGCTAACTGTTGGCACTCCCACTGCATCTGCATTTGTTGAAAACGGTAGCTAATGGCGTTTCACTGGACGCCGATAGCCGATAAGAAGGTTACGTGCGCAGTAACTCATAGTGAGTCATTTTTTTCAGTGATGCCTATTTTTGAGAGCGCGGCACTTAGGCGCCCGTTCCTGCATTTGGGATAAGGTAGTTTCAGACATACCCCCATACGACCTGGTATATATGTCATGGAGCGCATCCTGCCACGAGTTTCAGGCTGAAGGACATATTTCCCAGGGACGTAGCGCTCGCATATTTGCGCTTCAAACGTTGCTACTATTGGCCACGCTTCGGTGCACAAAGTTATCAGTAACCGCAATATCAAACAGCTTTATCAATGCGCGCTGGCGATGCGAAGTTCCGCACCTTGTATAAAGAGACGCATGGTGCGAGTGCCAACGGTTCTTAAAACAGCGTCCCCCTTTCCGCTTTCTTTCTGACAGCGGCCGCCACGTATCGCCCATAGCAGGGTTCGAGACTATCTGACACGCGCTCCTTTGTCACCCGCTCATATTGCTCATGACAGTACTTAGGAGCGTCCGGTCTCGTGGTCGATAACGCAATTCGCACTGTGTTATCCGCTACCAAGCACCGATAAATAATAGCAGTTAGCCTAGAGATTGTAAGAACAACATCGGCAATAAACTAAGATTGCCTAATGTGAAGCTCATCAGCAGTTATCTAATAAAGCGTCTACAAAGCATAGAAAAACACATGAAGGTAGTTCATAACCTAATGGTCAATAAGAAGGCAAAAGGTGCTATAACATAGAGCATGGTTACTCGCAGCAAAGTTTTGCAGGTTGAGAACAAAGTTTTCTAGCACAAAAGCAGCCTTACAATTTTTGCCACTGTTTGTACTGGCTAGACCTGACACAAGCGCAATTTTCACAAATTCATGGCAGACTTCTTTTCGCAGATCCAGTACGAAGCAGTTGCAACGACGAAGAAACGGAAACGTGCAAATCAATGGGAATGACATGCGAATTCGCAGACGGCTATGCTGTGTGCATGGGTAAGAGTCGTGTGGCTGCTTTATATTACGTGTTTTTATAGGGAAAGCTGTGTATGACCAACATTCTCTAGTTTTTTCGGCATCCGTCAACACGAACAAATCATTATGTGGGCCCATCCTGGTGATATTGCAGAAATGGTCCAAGCTCAACGGCACGCACCCCTGTGTCCTCGGAAACCTGTAACGCTTCTTTCGGGACCTTCGGGATCGGCCCACGTATGGGGAGTGCTTAACGCCTGCTTCACCCCCGCCGGGGGTCCGCCCGTTGTGGCAATATCTTCAGGATTGGCCCACGTATGGGAGTGCCTAACGCCTGCTTCACCTTTGCCGCGGGTCGGCCCAGCATTCCACTACTTTCGGGATCGGCCCCCGTTTGGGGGATGCTTAACGCCTGCTTTACTTCCGCCGCGGGTCGGCCCGGTATTGTACTACCTTCGGTATCGGGCCACTATGGCGGATGCTTAATACCTGCTTCACCACTGCCGGAGTCGGCTCGGCGTGGCACTATCTTCAGGATCGGCCGACGTATTGAGAGTTCTTAATGCCAGCTTGACCTTTGCCGCGGGTCGGCCCGGTATTGCACTACCTTCGGTATCAGCCAACGTATAGGGGATGCTTAACGCCTGCTTTACCTCCGCCGCGGGTCGGTCCGGCATTGCACTAGCTTCGGGATCAGCCCACGTATGGGGGATGCTTACCGCCTGCTTCACTTCCGCCGGGTGTCGGCTCGGTGTTGCACTATCTTCGGGATCGGCCCACGTATGTGGACTGCTTAATGCCTGCTTCACCTTTGCCGCGGGTCGGCCCGGTATTGCACTACCCTCGCGTTCGGCCCACTATGGGGGATGCTTAATATTGCTTCACCCCCGCCGGGGGTAGGCCCACTTTGGCACTATCTTCGGGATCAGCCCACGTATGGTGAGCGCTTAACGCTTGCTACACCTTTGCTGCGGGTCGGCCCGACATTGCAGAACTTTCTCGATCGGCCCACATATGGGGAGTGCTTAAAGCCTGCTTCACCTCCGCCAGGGGTCGGCCCTCTGTGGCACAATTTTCGGGATTGGCCCACTTTTAGGGAGTGCTTAACCCCTTCTTCACCTTCACGGGTCGGCCCGGTACTGCACTACTTTCGGGATGGGCCCACGTATGGGGGATGCTTAATGCCTGCTTCACCTAAGCCGCGGGTCAGTCCGATATTGCACTACATGCCGACCTGCGGCGGAGGTGATGCACTTGACATTTCGTTTATCCTTGAAAATAAAGGGGATGCGTCAATAATGGTGAGAATCAACCAGGACGTCGTTTCGGAAAGGAAACCAACGCAATCTACACCTAAATACTCTTGGGACAAAGTCAGTCTTGCTTTCCTAGTGCTAATCAATTTTTACTTCGGAAGTTTCGTGTCCAAAACTGTTGTTATTATGAGGCACCTCGTAGTGGACGACTCCGTATTCATTTCGACCACCTGGATTTCTTAGGCGTACACCCAATGCACGGTACGCCGGCGGTACTGCATTTCGCGCCCGTCGAGATGCGGCTGCCGTGGTCGGGATTTTATCCCGCGCCTTCGGGCTTAGCAGGCCAATACCATCATTAGTACGCCAACACGACAGGTCTTCCAAGTACTCAGCGAGGTTTCTTATACAGCTTTGAGTCTCCTCGCTGCTTCTTGGTGGTCATCTACTCTTATTCTTAATAGGAATGTGCCGTCGTCTTTGTAGTGTTGCGGCAGCGAAACAATGGAGGCGCGAGACAATCAGTCGGTCTTCTTACAGAGAAGACCAGGAACTGTACGGCCACTACGGCAGCCACAGTGAAAGCCTCAGTACCGCCTACGCCGATTGCGATACATCAGCCGAGGGAGCCGCCGACATTGCGTGGTTCATATAATGAAGATCCGGAAAGCTCGCTGGAGAGCTACGAAAGAATGCGCTATGTTAAACAACTGGAACTGCGAAGACAAGCTGCGGCATGCCTTTTTCAGATTGGAAGACGCCGCTAGGACGTCGTTTGAGAATAAGAAATATACTCTGACAATGGGGGACCTGTTTCATGGCGGCTTCCTACTGACCTTCACGAGCATCGTATACAAAGAGGTAACCCAAGCCCTGCTGGAAACCCGTATGCAGCTACCAAACGAGAACGTCGCCATTTTCATAGAAGAGATGACTCACCCGCTCCGCCACGCCGACTACAAGTCTGAAGATCAAAAGTTCACTTCTTGATGCGGGACGTAAAGCAAGAACTCTTCACTGAACTTTTGCGAAACCCGCCCAATACTGCAGCAGAACTTCTGTTCGGGGATACGACCATTGAGGAGACGAAATGGGCTCCAGACTATATAATCGCTGTTCGGTCAGACAACGCACAAATTCAAGCACTCTGCTCCAACAAGCTGCGGGAGATGATACGAGTAGGAAGGATGTTTGCAGCGTCGCAGTTCCAGGATAAATTAATTACTGATATCGTCCAGTAAGAATTTTGGCAAGCACTAGGAGCCCCAGAATCGCCGCAGCCCCAGCCTGAAGTGCTGCCGTTACCCGCCATCAGGTTAAACCTCCACGTCATATCGTAATTCTGTCGCCAGACCCTTTCGCAGCCGCCCGCCCGTCTGTCAGCTCGCGCAGCGCCCCAAGGAAGATAAACGTATGGCACGCTCCCGACCACCGCCCGCTGTGCTATCACTGTGGAGAAGTGAAACATGTCTACCATCATTGCCCATACCATGACATGGGGCTGCGAGGGTTCGCTGTCAATGCGCCGCCTCCGCTGCAGGCGAACGGCATCGTGAGGTCGTGGACTATCTCATCGAAACTCACTGGAGACTGATGGCCCCCCCCCCCCCCCATTAAACATCACGAGGCCGGGGTACCTCTCGCCGCTGCACCGGCAGTACATTGGCCCAACCCGTGGTTAGTCTGTAAGCCCATATCTGGAAAACCAAAAGTAGCAGTCAGTTGAGGCTCTGTTTGTGTTCGTTGAAATACTGAAAATTTTCCGCCGCCAACGAAGCTGCCGCAAGAACCGCGGCGATGACACGCCGCTACCCAAACGAAGCCTCTAATACAAGAAAATGTCGCCTAAGGATGAGTTGATGACACGGCGTAACATCACTGGGACAGCGAGTCACAGCCGTGAACCGACACTGCGGCCTACCTGCAACGAAAGACAAAGGACGGACCACCGACTTCGACGTGCTTTTTGATGGTCACGCAGCCATCGCTTTAATGTACACAGGAGCTGACTAGTCAGTCATAAGTGGATCCTTCTCTGCTGAGTTGAAGAGTGTAAAGAATTCGTGGGTAGTTCACCAAATTCAAACAGCTAAAGGACAGCTAAAGCATTGATTGGAATTGTCATGAAAAAAGTGGCAGTTCACAGCGAGACTTGTCCTACGTCGTTTGTCATCCTCCAAAATGCTCACGCACCGTAATTCTCGGCAGGGACTTCCCCAGTCAGCACAGCACTGTCATCTCTGTAGTCTAAGTCAATAACTCTGTCTACAGACATAGCAACAACAATGAATAGGGCCCTCAGTCAACATGCATTGAGTGTGAATAAAGACCAAGTAGGTACTCTGCCTCGCGCCAGCATCATGATTTCTGCGGGCGCATGAGCATATAGAGAGATGAAAGGAATCACCGAGATCAACCAATACCAGCTGCTCAACCAGGAAGTCGCTGTCGCAGGAGGAATCATTCAATTCAATGAAGTAAAAACTAGGATAATGTGACAAGTTTCAGCAAGGAATTTAAACAAATATGCAAGAGCAGGAAGATCCCATACGTAGAAGAAATTGCAGATTGCAGAAATGAGTAGTGCGTTTGCCCTCTCGGATTTTACCACATCTACCTCGATGGCCAGACCTTGAACTGACTTTCGACACGAATTGAAGTCCTCCGATGACTAAAAAGAAGAACAGCTTCGAAGACTTCTACAATAGTTCAGAGATTGCTGTTTGACATCACCGAAGATTCGGCAAACACCAATTGCTAAGTACCACATAATCACCGAAGAATGCACTCGACTACTCGCACAGAGCCCGTACTGACTTTCCACACGAGAACGAGAAGTTATAAAGCAACAAGTTCACTAAGTGCTGTGCAACGAAATGAAAAACTTGAAGTATGGGGTTTTACGTGCCAAAACCATGATCTGATTATGACGCACGCCGTAGCGCGGGGTTCCAGAATAATTTGGACCACCTGAGATTTTCTAACGTACACTTAAATCTAAGTACACGATATCATCTAGCCCTTTCAAAAAGCCCGAAGGCATCTCCCTGTGTTCTCAGCGAAGAAGGGCAGAAGTCTGCATTTTTGCTTCGATTATAGTCACTTAAGTAATGTATGCGTGTTGATATCGATTTCAACACTCTAAGAAAACCTAAGAAAAGGTTGCACTCTTGGAGGCTTGTGCCACAACCATAACCATCATCTACCTTGCACGCCTTTCATTTTTTAACGCTGCGCACCTGGTACTTCCAGTTCACGAACGGCATGCTTGTTATCAACCTGACATTGCGTTCTCTATATGAAAGTAGCGAGCGCAGAGTTTTCAAGAAAGAAAGCGTAAGCAAGGCTGATGACGATTATTGTTTTGAGACAAGCTCCGAAGGGCGCAAACATTTTAAAGAGTGAATTGTATGTGGCAGGCTATCTCTTGTATGATTCTTTTCAGCTTTCAAAAGAAAGCCCACGCAATATAAAAAAAAGGCAGCCCCGCGCCCCACTTACGTGCTGGAGCACTGCTGCTGTCAAGCGCGCGACGGACGAAATAATTCTGCCCCTGTATTTTACCATTTCGGTCATAGATGCGGCAAATAAAATCTCTTCGAGCTGACTGCTACATGCATGGGCATATTTGACTCCGCAACTTGGTTTTGGCTCTCTGCTTACAGTTGTCATAAACTGTCGTGCTCTAAGACTGCACGCCGTAAGTCTACGGCAGGGAATCCACGTCGCAAGCAGCTAGCAATGAAGGCTGTTCGTACGTCAGCACCCGCAAGCGGTGGGTTCAGGAAACCGCATCGTTACAGGCCTGGCGTTGCGGCCCTGTGCTACATTCGGCGATGTCGAAAAGGAACTGACTATTGTGAAGGGGCCCTGCACTATTGCCATAACACTATAATGATGAGGTAACCACAGCCGAATCTGTCTGGTTTCATGGTGGCCGTAGGTGAATCCTTTCGCCCATTCTGCTTTGTCGAGGCACGCTCGTGAGGTGGCGTCGCAGCTAATGGGAATTTACTCTGAATTTACTCTGATGTATTCACTTACTTTTAGTTGACTTGTGCATTAACAATCAATACCTTTGTATATGCAATTACTGTTGCTCTTTTTTTATTCCTGCTATGCTAGGATTTCCTTTATATTTTTTATCGGACCTTCAACTAGCCATCAGCTACAGGTCCGACAAGTGATTGTTACTTGTGTATAATAATCTGGAACAAAATAAAATAAACATCTTTCTTTTTTACCCGCGGTTCCGTACCCAAGCAGGCAATAAGTGCAGAGTAATTGAAAGTATAAATAGACAAACAGGAGTTATCAGAAATATAGTGAGAGGAACAGAGACAGTGAAGTGGATGCAGAAAAGGGGATCAAACAAGACCACGGAGATTCACAATAGGAAGAAATTAGAAGGGGAATTTTGTACGATAACAGAAAGGGCACTGTATACCTTGCTAGTTGAGGCTCGAGCTGGTTGCTTAAGGAGGAACAAAAACATACAGGAGGGGAGGCGTGTGTCTACTTCAGCAAAAATCCAGAGACCACTTAGCGCATCCTAATGGGATGCGAATGTGTTGACCCAATCTTACCCCGGGGCAGTTGAAATGGGGCGGGGTAATTAATTCTCACCCCTCCCCTTTTTGAAGGTGATCCCAATAAATCATCATCATGGAAGCGTCAGAGAGGAACCGTGTCGCATACGCGCATATTACGTGACGCGTCTCTGAGGCGGCAATAAGGTGCGTCACTACACTATTTCAATGCTAATCACACTAATGTCGACAGTCATCTTGATAGGTTCTACCGTAAATCTCTTAGCAGTAGTTTTAACAGAGAGAGAGAGAACACTTATTGGCCGTGATTCATTATCGCACTAGCGCCCAACAATAGTGCACATTGCAGGCTTGTCATGACGAACAGTGTAGCGGACACTTAGGCTTTAGTAGTACGTTGGCGGGCATGCGCAAGGAACATTATCGGCGGTAGCTAAATTCGGAGACAGTGATGTTGATGAACCTAGATTGCCCGCAATGCATTCGGGGCTTGTTTGTTTGCGGCGCTATTTCGTTGATCGACGATCTCTGGGCCAGGCATCTTGCGCAATAATTTGACAAAACTTATTCCTCACACCGCGTCGCATGTCCTCGCACGAAGTCCATCTTTTCCGTCTTTTCTGTACTGATCTTGCTACCTTAGGACCTGTCAATCATCCTACTCCTACCCCGACGCTGAGCAGCACGTAGGCAGTTTTTTTATCGCTCGAAGTCGGTACACGAAGTCGGTGTTATACAGGCAATTACAGACGGGGTCCCTGCTCACCCCGGTGCTAGCTAAGCACGTGTGTCCGAGCGTGTACGCAAGTGACGTGTGTAGACTGTGCGCTAAGGAGAGAGCCACCGCGGCTCACATTCTTTGGGACTGTAGTATAAATCCACGAGAAGCCAGCGAGAAAACGACGATCCTGCCGCAGCTAGATTCTGCAACGAGGAGCTATGACCAAGATACACAACTGAAGGCCGTCCAGCAGGTCTCGGCAGCTCTAGAGAGGCAGCGACCTCGCGAAACCGAGGGGAAGGGGGGCAGCACCCCGAGGAAGGGGGCGGCGGCCCTCTCGGATCCGCGGAAGTAGCGAGGAACCAAGACCTCGAGGAGCACAATGCACGAAACTGACATGGTGGCCGCGTCGCGGTAAAAGCTTGTCCTCCCTGCGTGGAGGAAGCCTAACCGACTCTGCAGGCATTTTCAATAAAGTTGTTCTCTCTCTCTCTCGAAGTCGGTACTTTATTGTTTTCAGAATGTGCGCGCCAGCAGAAATGTGCTTTAGAAATATGCTTAGCTGGGCCAGAAATCTGCTTTAAAAAGAAATCTGCGCTGTTCTGAACAGATTGAAGAGCTGTAAACAGGTAAAGATGCCAGTCCCATCATACGCATGCGCACTCCGTGTCTGGAATGCACAAGTGTTACACGAGCTATTGCTTTAACATAGGGCGTGGAAAGACGAAAGTTACGGTTCAGATGTGCACAGTAGTATTGTAATGTGGTGTGCTTGAACATTGCCCTAATTTAGTTTTCCTTTACCCTTCTTTTCCTATCTCTCTCGCTCGTAGATCCCAGTCGGAACACGTGCAAAAAGAAGGAGCAGGAAGCGTGCCACGCGACTGAAAAAGAATGCGACTTCACCGCCAATGCGGCCACTTGCATTGGTAAGGCACCAGTCTCGGAAAAATCTGTTACTATGACGGCCTGCTTGTTCCCCGAGAAACCGGGGTGGAAAGGAAGGCCGCATACTCGCTGGCGTTCTCTGCTGCCCCTGTTCCCAACCGCCTTTCTTGCATCCGCACCAATATTCACCCCCCCCTCCCGCAAAATACTTTTCCGAAAATTTTCTTGCACAGTCCAAATTAAAGCACTGTACAGCGAATCCCGTGCTTATTCAAAGTGTTCACGAACGAAACATATTCTCGATTAGAGGCTTTTCTCCAGTCGAAAGCAATCCTAAATACTGGCGCAGAGTACATTACGATGTATAATCTCTTGATGAATCAGGTGCCCGTTATTGTTCATTGCCTAAAATCTCCTTAGGCCCATTTAACAGCTAACTTAGCGGCCGCAGTATTCCCCATTAATTTATGAATTCTTGACACGCGCCCTTTCTATTGTAACTATATATGATTACGTTGCCTATATCCGGTAATATTTCTTTTATCACAGCTGCCTCACAGTGTATGTCAATATTGGTTACTCTATTTGATTGATGGTTGCCTTGTAATTTTTAAAATTGCTTTCATTGTGTGTCATGTTTTTGCTGACGTGTGCGCTAATGCCCGTGCACTATGCAATTCACAAAGCCCTGATATACTTAAAATAAATAAATAATCACGAAAATATCCGAAAAATGCACAGGTTCAAAACTCAACAAAACAACCTGAACAGTAGGTGTCAGAAGTGGGGGACAGGACCTATGGGCAGTGGCCCTCTGCCATGGCCTTTCGTACGGCTTCGGCTGCAAATGAACATAATTCGTCATTCAGTTCAGGGACGAGTAAATCTAGGGCGAAGCTAATTTCAGAGCGAATTCCTCTCAAAATCCCCTAGCTGGAAGGAGTTAAAGAGGTTTTACTTCGAGGCGTTAGAGGCATTTGCTGTGAAATAGCGCTCCCTAAACTCTCTCGCCCTTGTACACCCCTTTGCCACCGGGCACTTCCGACACGCAACGCAGGTGGATTGCAAAAGTGGTTCGTATTTTTGAGAAATAAAAGCAAAAAACGCTGTGGACTGTGGGCAAGCATGGTTCACCTTTGGCGATCCTAAGGCTGCAGCCTCCGCAAGGCATGTCTGCACCTTTAAGGGCGAGACTGGCAATAGTGGCCGCGTGCGCTTAAGGCACACTGCAGTGCGACCGCCGTCTTCTGCACTGTTCACTTCACGTGGACTGCACGCCCTGCCAGCGTTAGCTGCGCCAGTCATCTTTGCAAGTAAAGCTGCGCGAAGCAGAACACTCGTGTAAAACGGTTATCTACGATATGCTTTTCATTTTTTTGTTTCAAATTACGGGACTCGCGCATGCGCCATAGAATTGAGACGAAATAAGGCTAAGAAAATTTATCAGCACACACAAGATGTCTGCGAACGACGGGGCTTCACAGACGACGAAAAGCAAGGCGTGTGCACTGTTGAAGGGAAGCGCTCGGCAGACGACGCTCGCACAGGAGAGTCATTGATGCACTTGTGCGTACAACGTACAATTGCCTATCTCCCCGCTTCTTGTCGTTATAAGCCGCCCACAAACGGTGCGGTAGACGCTCGCACGATGCTATTAAAGATCTGGGAGTCTGTAGAAGCTGCATAGAACGAGTAAAAGCGCTAGGCTCTGAGTCTGAGTTTTTAGTAACGTGCAAGACCATAGTTATGGACTACACGACTTCCGTCTTTTTTTTCCTCGTACCAGATAACAAGCGTACCACCTGCAATGAAGAAGAGAAGAAGATGTGCAAGGAAAGGGGGAAATATTGCGACTTCAGCGCCGGTATCGCCCTCTGCGTCTGTAAGCCACTCTACTCGAACATAGCCTGCTGTGACTGCTTACACTCCTTCCGCACTGAAAGTACACCTTTCAGACACGTATTGCCACATGGACACGAAGCTTACGTTTGAATATTCCGACTAGTTACGACAATGTAAAACTCGCGAACAAAGCGCTGAGTGCAACGTTGACCCTCGGCTAACCAAAAAAGTCGCCGTACCGTGCGAAACGTGAAGCGTTGATTGCGATAGCAAATTATCAGGCAGCTATGCGCAGTGACGTTAGCAGTTCCATCGGCGTACAAACTACCGTTAACATTCAATTTGTAGTTAAACTAACAAGCATGGTGTCACAGGCACACAGGCAAACACGAACACATCTTACCCGATGACCGCGGACACTTGCTATCAGAACGCTGACCTGATGGAGTGGCGGCAGCAGCGGCGAGCGAATTGCCCTTTGCGCTGCCTCTAGCTTCAAGGCGAACTAAGCGCGCCATAACACAGCGCAGACGGAGCCGTGAGCTTTCTCAGGTCGTCTAGCCTTCGAATCCACCGCAGACTGACTCCAAGATAGGACGCTCACTACCCTGCCCAATCCTCGAACTAGTGCATGCACATCTCCCCACGTCTGACCTCGCGCACGTGAAAAGACGCTACCGCACCAAGCATACCATCCTTCTCGGCTCAACCTCGCATGCTTTTCGCTCGCACCTACAGCATACTATGACGTGCGGCCGCCATCTCATTGTACTTGGACATTGCACAGAACATCGCGGCTACACCAATGCCGATGGCGACGGCGAAAATTTGCCTGTAGTGTCCATATACAACAAAATATTTCATGCGACTTTATTACGGAGATTGATGCAAAACAATGGAATTTTAACGTGTGCACTGTCGGATTTGACGGGAAATTCGACGTGTGGTTCTGGATAACTGGATGCTAATTAATGTTATTTCTTGCAACGAAGGCTCTCAACTTGACCAGCGCATCCGCTTGCATCAAATATTTCAGCTGTTACTACTACAAAACGCATTATCAATAAGAGGTGAATATGCCTTGCCAATTTATTTTTTGCAGATGTGGCGACTTGCCTAATGTGATGTAAATATTCCCACTACAGAACCAATTTTTCACCTGCCGCGATTGCGCCGTGTTTACAGAAATATATTTAGATCTGGTGGTCCTAATGAAGACCCAGTTATATATTGTGGCTTAAGGGGTTATCGTTCACTACCGCGGTATGTCCAAACTAAGAGCAAGGTGTAGTTTTTTTAATGCACATGTATCTTTCCCGACTCCTCTGCGTGGCGCTGAGTTTTCTGTGTCTTGAAGAATGGGAAAAATACAACACAGAGAACGAGAAGTGCAAGAAACTCGACACTTTCCTCATCTGTTTTCCACCTTGTGTTTTTTGTCTGGGCTGCTTTTTTTGTAAAGCTAATCCTTCTTTCCAAACCCTCCCGGACTCTGCTGACCGTGACGGCTGCTGCATCGCTGAAAAGAGCGCATGCGCCAGTCACCATTGCAACAACGAGACAGGTATAACACGGGCGCAAATATGAAATCAAACTCGCCACTGCCTTTTACGTCACGTCCATCGCTTCTGTCTGTCTGCCATGCACCTCTCTCTTTGCCATTCTTGTTCCTCCGCAAATGTCAGACATATATCCTTTGTCCTTCTGACGTCACTACGTCGGACGTTCCACATCGTGCATTCGAATGAATGAATGTGTGGTTTTTATTGGCGCAAAGGCCAGGTATGGCCAAAGAGCGCCAAGAGTGCATTGACGACAGCACGCTGTTTGCATTTCGGCAAACCTCGTGATCGTTGCAGAGGGGGGGGGGGGGAGGTGCAAGATGATACCAAGATGGCACGAGATTACAAGTTGCGTAGAACGACATTAAAAAGTATCGCCCACGAGGCATTTTGTCTTAAAACGTTTAATTGCACGCTTCACACAGATTCAAAGGCGCGCAGTAGATGTGTATTATTGATCGTTTCTTTTTTTCGACATGCGATGGAATGCACCAACCTCGCCAGTGAGTGAGTGAGTGAATAAACATTTATTTGGTCCAGCGAAGCGCGAGAAAACGCGCACCCGGCTAATCCCACGACGGGACTGACAGATCTAGTCTGCGCCAGTGTCTCCATGCCTTAGAAGATTTCATTGGTTTCACCTTTTTCTCCTCGGCAGCCGGGAGACGCACAAAATGTAACGAAGAGGAGGAAGCCATATGCCGGGAACTGGGAATGGACTGTGATTTCTCGCTCGGTGCAGCCCTGTGCACAGGTAAGCACACGCGCCGCATAGTGCGATATCGCGCTTGGTTCACTCATTTATTTGCTCTCCTACTTTTAGTCTGAAATTTACCGAAAGTGGGTTAGCCGGCATTGGTAAAAGCAGCCATTGTAACAGTCTAAACCATGTTGTCCTAAGCCCCTGTAATGTATATATATATATATATATATATATATATATATATATATATATATATATATATATGTGTGTGTGTGTGTGTGTGTCAGCTAAATTCGACGTTGCTAGACAGAACCTAGGCAATTTCCTTATTATATAGTTAGTCCTAATTCACAGATGGACTTGTCAAATAATATAAGTAGAGGAAAACTGTGAATGAGGAAATTGTAGAGACCTGAAATATTGCAGATATAGCGTTCTTTTCCTCAATGCGTGCTACATAAAAGCGTTTTTCCGAGCGTGAATGACGCCCGCGAAAACACGTAAAGAGCCGCGAGCGGCCAGTCGCCCGGCAACATTGGGCGTATTGACACACTATCGTTAAAGAGCCCGTGTCGCGGAAAATCTGGCGTCGACATCCCGCGTTGGCGTCCGGCTTCAGACGCCGCATCGGCCAAATGATTTTTTTTTTCGAATCACACGTACCCAGGCCGTTCATGTGACGCAAACAATTCACTGAACGAATCCAATTTCTCAAGCTAAAATACGCGGGAAAGTCGTAAAGTACGACTTAGACACTACCTACAGACACGATAGCTCTGGGATTGTAATTTGAATATACGAGAAAACATCATTTTCTTGCGCGAAAGCTGAAGCAAACCCCTTTTCCAGCGTTTTTACAATGCACAGAGCGGAGACGGCGTCCGCGATTCGCGCACGCCGGCGCATCAATCTCAGAGTCCACGGAGCAGCGCGCCCACTTCCTTGAAAGACTTCCAGATGGCGCTCGCGTCAGCCGCATCGCGGCCCCTGCAAGAGGGCGCGTTTCGACCAGAAAGCCTTGGGTGTCTCGATGTTCGCCCGCCCTCCGTTTAGGGTGAGGACAACCACGTCGTCTGCTAGCGCGGCCGCCATTTTCTTGCATACGCTGGTCGCGGTGCGCGCGTTGGCTGCGTGACGCGCCTTGAATGTGCTGGCCCCGCTAGCAGTGGGGGCTTGTATGGGCCTTTACCTTTGATAATTATTCCTTTTCTAGGGTAGATGAAAACTAGGAGTAAAGATTCGGTGACGCATTCGCTATTTCTAGACGATTAGCGAAGGTATATCGGATATCTTTTTTTTAACGTCAGATGAGCACGGCGGGCAACTTCTCGCCGTCGTGAACTTGCTGTCGTTTAGAACGTGCTTAGATATGGACATAGCGGTAAGTAGGCGAAGTACGCGAAGGAAGGGAACTGCTGCATATTCAACTACGGATGCACGGCATGTTTACGTCCACTAGCAATATTCTTCGCCGTGGTGACATAGGATTACCTGGCTGCAAACTGTCATGCATACACCATGCAATCAAAACATGAAGGCTTAGGCGCAAGGAAAAACAATGATTTAATACCTTGATCCAAAAATACGTGATGTTTAATATGATAACGAACACACTTCACTGCAGTTATAATGCTGCTTATGATTACTACACTTAACATTTTCTCATGCTTATGTGCATGTATACGAAAAGTTCATACTTATTACAGCGTCTTTAAGTTAAACTAACACCAGCACAAGTTTTGCTTCCGTGACCTCCGACACGTGTGGCTTGGTACTGACGTAAATGAATACGTAGCCGCAGTCTTGTGTAGCTGGCTATCAGCATTTTAGTTATTGCTTCCCTGTGGTCTGCACATGTGTTCAGGCATGGCCGGTCTACCTTCGCAAGGTATTCTGTAAACGATTTCAGCGGGGACTTCATCGTGTGTATATTGTTTGTACACCACGCGATAACACCCGTGAAGTGCTCCTCGTAGTTCTTTAGAGTGCGGATCACATCACTGCTCGGATAGATCAAGTTCCGTCCATCCCTTACATACTCCTTGAGAACTGTCAAAGAGGCATATTCATTGCTTGCTGCTCCAAGGAGGGCATCCTTGCATTGGGAACAGGATACATGCTTTACGATGCTTTTCAGGATGAAGCCGCCCAGGTAGTATAAAATACAACATTCCGTTGACGTCAGCTCCTCAATGAACAAAATCTCAGAGTCGTCTATTTCTTCCGACAAATTTTCTGAGCACTGCTTCTTTGCTTGAGAAAGGAGGTCGACGAGGTACTCTCGATCGTCAAGCTCATAGTTTGTTGTTCGCGGTGTGTGTAGAAACTGGCTCACGCTCACAAGCCTCAGAGCACATTTTAAGTCATATGCCGTTGGCACTGGCTTCATTAGGCGTACTACAGAAAAAAGATTTTCGAGGCAGTCTTGAAGTAGCCTGCTCGTTAGGAAAAATTCGTAGCGTTCATTGCCCAGGAAAACTTCTTGGAGGCGAAGGACGACTGTCGTGGAAATGAGGAGCCCAGCTTGGGATGGTTTCCATTGAGATGTGGCGCCCATATTCATCCCTTGAATTGTTTCTGCTGTAAGGCGCAAGGTTTTCAGAGCAGCATAATATTTGTCCATATTTCGGTTGCTTAAAGCTAAAGTGGGATGGCGTGACGACATCAAGGCATACCACTTTGACACCAGATCCATGAACCATGCTGTCGTTTCGGCAGATGGGTCAAGCAGCCCTTCTTTTACCAAAAATCGGATGGCAGGTGCAGCTTCTCTGAAGAATTGGAGAGCTACACTAACCTTCATTTTTGTGAAGTGGCCGCTGCTCACATGAACCTCCGATAGGGCAGGGGCTACTTTAAGTTCCTTCTCTGCGTCGTATTCCACCACTGCCAGGACGTGCTCCAGTTTCACGTTCGGTGACGGAAGGTTGTTGTCGAGCACGGTGGCAGCGCTCAGTGTAAAGACTTTTGAGCTTAAAAGTTGCCCTCGTAGGTTCTTCAACACATGTGCTGCATCGGCAGGGAAAAAAAGCTCTTTACCGTCCAAACATGGGTGTGGCATGGAGCACACTGTGGTGGAATTTCTGTGGCTCGAAAACCCGAATTCTCGCCACATTGCTCGATTTGCTGATCCCATGTCACATGTCACTGCACGGACTCTTAGGGAAATCTGGCTGCAGCGCCGGGTGATGTCGAGAACATAGTCTTTGAGCAGGGCACCTTCCACGTGTCGGCCAGTGAATTCATATCCGATGACTTGCTTCCACCGCTGATTAATTCCGCCCAACATGAACACCAACGCGTGATTGGCGGGCTCCTCTGGCTTTGAAGGAAGTGTTGTACCTCCAAGGAGAATGTCCTCACTTCTATCCAATTCAAACGCTGTAGCTATTTCCATCTCGTCTAGAAACAGCACGCAGTCTTTTTCCACGTTTTCCATAGTCTCAGCCTTGCACTTCATGACATCAAAAACTTCTTGAAGAATTCCTGGAAGGAACCTCAGTCCCTGGATCCTCCGCGCCAACGTCCTGCTGGACGGAAGAGGATAACCCAACTTCCTCAGTGTCTCATAGCCGGTCGTTCCACAAGCAAACTTAATTTGCAAACCTTGTTTAACTGTCTCCGCAGACCATGTGTGACCCTGGGTGCTATTTTTAGAAAGAGCGGAAATCTGATCTGAATTCAAGAACCGCGTATTTCTTGCGAAATTATCCGCCTTACTTTCAAGCTTTTGCACTTGCTTTTTGAGGTTTTGCATTGCGTTCTTAGCAATTGTGTGATGTTCTTGAAGAGTGGCGTATTTTCTTTCCATGTCTGCCAACTGCTTTTTCAACTCAGCACAATTCCCTTGCGCCTTACTAGCTGTGGGAGTTTCATCTGTCGAGCTTGGGATTCCGACGTTCAAAGCTTCGTCACCTGGGTTGTTGACTTGGAAGTTGTTCGATGACGCCTCTTGCGATACCGTGTGAGTTGACTCGGGGAGCATTTCCCCTGCCTCTGATCCGGCGTGAGGTACTTCAGCGGGGTTGCTTGCCTCTTCATTGGTGAATATGGGCACAGGCTGCGTTCTGTCTCTAGGTGGCTTTCGCTTCCTTAGAGCAACTGGAAGCAGAGAGGTACACAAACCGATTATCAAACTAAGCACTAAGATGAGGGAAAACGCGGTATCAAGGAATATGGAAAATCAAGACAATGCGGAAACAAGGCATGGCCAGCGTCTCGGCAATTTTTATTGAGTTTTTAGTTTTCCACAAAGAAAACCTAAGGGTAGAGGGGCAAATAGGTATACATAAGTACCTGACTAGGTATCCGCTCCCTGTATTAATTACAATGTCGCCTTGGTTAATTACACATCAATTAGCCAACGCGATTGATGCCCTTTTTCAAGAGATGTGTTAAGTGGGTGCGTTGAGATTAAGGTTGTTGCGCGAACCGATCGACAGTACAACTGATTAGGTAGAAATGCTTCTCGATAAGAGCGGCAGAAGCAGCATTGATACACACACGCGCACATACGTACGTACGTACGTGCATACATACATACATACATACATACATACATACATACATACATACATACATACATACATACATACATACATACATACATACATACATACATACATACATACATACATACATACATACATACATACATACATACATACATACATACATACATGCGTAACCTGTCAAAATCAAAATAAGTGATGCATGTCTGCTGAAATGTTTCCGAGCGACCACCACTCTTTCGGTAACGAATGTCATCATCATCATCATCATCAGCCTGATTACGCCCACTGCAGGGCAAAGGCCTCTCCCATACTTCTCCAACTACCCCGGTCATGTACTAATTGTGGCCATGTTGACCCTCCAAACTTCCTAATCTCATCTGCCCACCTAACTTTCTGTCGCCCCCTGCTACGCTTCCCTTCCCTCGGAATCAGTCCGTAACCCTTAATGACCATCGGTTATCTTCCCTCCTCATTACATGTCCTGCCCATGCCCATTTCTTTTTCTTGATTTCAACTAAGATGTCATTAACGCGCGTTTGTTCCCTCACCCAATCTGCTCTTTTCTTATCCCTTAACGTTACACCTATCATTCTTCTTTCCATAGCTCGTTGCGTCGTCCTCAATTTAAGTAGAACCCTTTTCGTAAGCCTCCAGGTTTCTGCCCCGTACGTGAGTACTGGTAAGACACAGCTGTTATACACTTTTCTCTTGAGGGATAATGGCAACCTGCTGTTCATGATCTGCGAATGCCTGCCAAACGCACCCCAGCCCATTCTTATTCTTCTGATTATTTCACTCTCATGATCTGGATCAGCAGTCACTACCTGTCCTAAGTAGATGTATTCTCTTACCACTTCCAGTGCCTCGCTACCTATCGTAAACTGCTGTTCCCTTCCGAGACTGTTAAACATTACTTTAGTTTTCTGCAGATTCATTTTTAGTCCCACCCTTCTGCTCTGCCTCTCCAGATCAGTGAGCATGCATTGCAGTTGGTCCCCTGAGTTACTAAGCAAGGCAATATCATCAGCGAAGCGCAAGTTACTAAGGTATTCTCCATTTACTCTTATCCCCAATTCTTCCCAATCCAGGTCTCTGAATACCTCCTGTAAACACGCTGTGAATAGCATTGGAGAGATCGTATCTCCCTGCCTGACGCCTTTCTTTATTGGGATTTTGTTGCTTTCTTTATGGAGGACTATGGTGGCTGTGGAGTCGCTATAGATATCTTTCAGTATTTTTACATACGGCTCGTCTACACCCTGATTCCGCAATGCCTCCATGACTGCTGAGGTTTCGACTGAATCAAACGCTTTCTCGTAATCAATGAAAGCTATATATAATGGTTGGTTATATTCCGCACATTTCTCTATCACCTGATTGATAGTGTGAATATGATCTATTGTTGAGTAGCCTTTACGGAATCCTGCCTGGTCCTTTGGTTGACGGAAGTCTAAGGTGTTCCGGATTCTATTTGCAATTACCTTAGTAAATACTTTGTAGGCAACGGACAGTAAGCTGATCGGTCTATAATTTTTCAAGTCTTTGGCGTCGCCTTTCTTATGGATTAGGATTATGTTAGCGTTCTTCCAAGATTCCGGTACGCTCGAGGTCTTGAGGCATTGTGTATACAGGGTGGCCAGTTTTTCTAGAACAATCTGCCCACCATCCTTCAGCAAATCTGCTGTTACCTGATCCTCCCCAGCTGCCTTCCCCCTTTGTATAGCTCCCAAGGCTTTCTTTACTTCTTCCGGCGTTACTTCTGGGATATCGAATTCCTCTAGATTATTCTCTCTTCCATTATCATCGTGGGTGCCACTCGTACTGTATAAATCTCTATAGAACTCCTCAGCCACTTGAACTATCTCATCCATATTAGTAATGATATTGCCGGCTTTGTCTCTTAGCGCATACATCTGATTCTTGCCAATTCCTAGTTTCTTCTTCAGTGCTTTTAGGCTTCCTCCGTTCCTGAGAGCTTGTTCAATTCTATCCATGTTATACTTCCTTATGTCAGCTGTCTTACGCTTGTTGATTAACTTCGAAAGTTCTGCCAGTTCTATTCTAGCTGTAGGGTTAGAGGCTTTCATACATTGGCGTTTCTTGATCAGATCTTTCGTCTCCTGCGATAGCTTACTGGTATCCTGTCTAACGGAGTTACCACCGACTTCTATTGCACACTCCTTAATGATGCCCACAAGATTGTCGTTCATTGCTTCAACACTAAGGTCCTCTTCGTGACTTAAAGCCGAATACCTGTTCTGTAGCTTGATCTGGAATTCCTCTATTTTCCCTCTTAGCGCTAACTCATTGATCGGCTTCTTATGTACCAGTTTCCTCCGTTCCCTCCTCAGGTCTAGGCTAATTCGAGTTCTTACCATCCTGTGGTCACTGCAGCGCACCTTACCGAGCACGTCCACATCTTGTATGATGCCAGGGTTAGCGCAGAGTATGAAATCTATTTCATTTCTAGTCTCGCCGTTCGGGCTCCTCCATGTCCACTTTCGGTTATTCCGCTTGCGGAAGAAGGTATTCATTATCCTCATATTATTCTGTTCTGCAAACTCTACTAATACCTCCCCCCTGCTATTCCTAGTGCCTATGCCATATTCCCCCACTGCCTTGTCTCCATCATGCTTCTTGCCTACCTTGGCATTGAAATCGCCCATCAGTATAGTGTATTTTGTTTTCACTCTACCCATCGCCGATTCCACGTCTTCGTAGAAGCTTTCGACTTCCTGGTCATCATGACAGGATGTAGGGGCGTAGACCTGTACAACCTTCATTTTGTACCTCTCATTAAGTTTCACAACAAGACATGCCACCCTCTCGTTAATGCTGTAGAATTCCTGTATGTTACCAGCTATATTCTTATTAATCAGGAATCCGACTCCTAGTTCTCGTCTCTCCGCTAAGCCCCGGTAGCACAGGACGTGCCCGCTCCTTAACACTGTATATGCTTCTTTTGGCCTCCTAACTTCACTGAGCCCTATTATATCCCATTTACTGCCCTCTAATTCTTCCAATAGCACTGCTAGACTCGCCTCACTAGATAATGTTCTTGCGTTAAACGTTGCCAGGTTCATATTCCAATGGCGGCCTGTCCGGAGCCAGGGATTCTTAGCACCCTCTGCAGCGTCGCAGGTCTGACCGCCGCCGTGGTCAGTTGCTTCGCAGCTGCTGGGGACTGAGGGCCGGGGTTTGATTGTTGTGTTCATATAGGAGGTTGTGGCCAAGTACTGCACCAGGGTGGCCAATCCTGCTCTGGTGAGGGAGTGTGTTACCGGTTCTGGTCACCGGCATCAGGCCACACTCCAGGCCTGTTTATGCAATTTTATCAACGTAACGAATGTATGCACTTTCAAAGAATGAGGCGGTAAATCAAATGGGAAATACCTACCTCTGAATGGGAAAACCGTTGGTACAGCATTTGGCTTCAGCTTCCTCCATCCATCTGCTCGGTTTTGTTCAAAACCCGCGAAATAAGATTAAATGACTTGGGATGGACATAGCGGTAAGTAGGCGAAGTACGCGAAGGAAGGGAACTGCTGCATATTCAACTACGGATGCACGGCATGTACAAGGAAACCGAACGAACTGACACCGGCAGGCATATGGGCTCACATCAGCACACATGCACAAAATAAGGCGTAATTCACAAATTTTTTTCACCTCCATGCGCTACTTCCGTGACTTATGATAAGCTGGAATAAATGTCATGAATAGCATAATTTTCGCACACAAGAAAAAGTATAAAAGACCTTCATTTGAAGCAACACGGAGTAAGCGCGAGCATAACGCGTCGCATGCTGTTTCGAGCTCCGGGATTCGCCCTCCGCACTGCTATATGCGCCTGTCAAAAGTGGGTAGCGAGGGCTTTTGGTGAAGTAAGCGTGATGCGCTCCAGATCACGCTTCGTGGCTGAGAAAGATCGTTTACATTTTTATAAGGCTGCGCCTTATTTCGTGATGCCAAGCGAAATAAATAGAGCCGCAAATGTGCCTGGGGTTTCATGTCGGCCCCCAGCTCTCAATATCAGCGATCAAATATCAGAAGGCCGCAAAAGCATGATGACGGCTCTAACATGAACACATAAAATCGTACGTCTGGTTTTTAGAAACAGTTGCACAGACAAACTGTACGTAAGCCTAAAAATTGATTTGGCGTTGCTGAGACATTGAGTACTTACACTGCAGATACATGAGTACTTCGTCGGCTGCCACTTGATTTTCACAGTCCACAGAAGTCGTCTTTTTTGGTCTCTAGGAAATGAAAACATTCTCCAGCCATTCTTAGCGCTGTTAGTGCACTGGGGAACGCAGCAGCCAGGCATTCTGCAAAGAGACTGCGTGAAGAATGCCGCTTTCCGTGTAGGGAAGGAGTCTGCGTGCCGGCGGGAACGGAATGCAAGAAAATGGCGGCGGCGCCTCCCGAGAACCGGTTTTGGCGGCGACGACCCCTTCAAAGAGTGGCGCCACCCTCCGCGGAGAGCGGGCGCACATCGAGGCACCCTAAGAAAGCCCGCCTTCGTGCATAGTGTTCGCCGTGAGTGTTTCCCGCTGGACATTAAGGTTACATACGCTGCAGTTGCTGGCAAGCGTCTTTGAATGCTATCGCGTTCCACTCTTAAATGCGAAGCTCAAGCGTCCTACAAGTTTTCGCGGGCTTCTTTCACGCTCGGGAAAACACTTATGTAGTACGCATTGAGCAACAGAAAGCTGTGTCGGGAGTTTTATGCGAAGCATATTACTAGAGCTCAACCCAGCTCCTCAGGCGCGGCGGTGTCGCCTTCAATACCACGTGACACCGTGACGTCACGACAGAAGAGAAACGGGGCTCCAACTCGCGCCGTCGCTCGCGGCGTCGCGGCGGTATATAAGCAGCTGCGCTTGTTTCTAGGTGGCTTTGGCTCAACTCTTGCAAGATGGGCTGGGTGGGAATCGAACCAGGGTCTCCGGAGTGTGAGATGGAGACGCTACCACTGAGCCACGAGTACGATGCTTCAAAGCGGTACAAAAGCGCCTCTAGTGAATGCGGTGTTGCCTTAGAAACGAGCTTCGTTGACGCGCCGAACGCTGCGTTGCTCGACGCTCACCGCGTCCAATGCGGGGCGCGCAGTCGCTGCGCCGTAGCCCATTGTCTTACACCCCTTGGCGGGTCGATGGGAACGCTGTCGCGTTGCACTCTTGAAGGCGAAGCAGAGTAACGCATGAGTTGTTTCTTCGTCTAGCCGAACCAAATATAGCGAAGCAGCAGCAGTTCACCAGGCTAAACAGTGGTTCAACAACTAAAATAAAGGCTAGTATGCTTCGCATCCTGGGCTTAACCTTAGCTAAGCCACAGCCATTTTTATATGTCGCTCTACAATTTTCTCATAGACACTTTTCATCTAATTGTAATATTTGAGAAATTGTAGAAATAATTAAGACTCATTGTCTAGTTAGGCGGAAGGAAAAAAGATAGTTTGTGCAAGCGACGGGAAACAACATTACCCCTGTTCTGTCCAGCTACGTGGCATTCGCATAGTTTTAAACACTGGCTCAAGTTTTTAAACACTGGCTCAAGAATGAAGTCAAACTCATATTATTAGTATTTCCTAACTAACATTGCTGTTTTGTGTAATATTGATTCATTTTGTGAATTTCATATTTTTTGCAATTCTGCCTTTAATACATGTACTCTTATTTGTTACCATGCCCCTCCTGCTTGGGCCACACGGCCTGCAGTATGCTGTAAATAAAATAAATAAAAAAGTTAGCCGGGACGCCATGTATATCCTGTGACAGGCTGACGAAGACGACGTTTTAAGAATAGTCCAAAGAAGACGACATTCTTAATATCTCGCTCGTTGTCTACCATGTTTTCAGCTGCTACAGTACTTTATATATATATATATATATATATATATATATATATATATATCTATATATATATATATATATATATATGTGTGGGAATGCAACCACATATAAGCATGAATGCTCGTATCAGGTAGACATCGCTACAGCGACATGAAAAGTGCTTTGTCTCTAAGCCGGATGGTCGTCGCATTATTAATTTCTAGCAAGTACAGCATGCAAAGCGCGGAAGCAGAATTGAACAATAAATCATCTGGTTAAACATACGCCTGACAAGCGAAATAAATCAGAACCAGATACATTTTAGTTGCACCTGCATATCACCCATAAATGTGTCGTATACAACATAAAAAAGACAGAGCTATAACCTCGCAAGAAAGTGCATAAACGATGGCCCGATATACAGTGAGAAGATTTGACATTTGCGTTTTCCGTTCCGCCAATGATAGGCCTTCCTTCATACGAATGTCTGGCTTATGCGACATGAATCACCGGCACTTAGTCCTTAGTTCCACAAACATGACGTCACCAGTTATGTGTTCAATTTTTTCAGATAGTTATTTTCTTTTCGTAGAAAAAACGCGCACGGACTGTAATGAGGAAGAGACCGACGAGTGCAAATTAAGCAAGGAAGACTGCGACTTCACTGCGAAGGCAGCATTTTGCGTCGGTAAGTCACTATCCCCGACGAGCTGTGATTAACGATGTTTGCCACTGGCAGATTTTTGCGCGCGACATGTGAAACTGTGTACATTCTTGTTTTTGATGCAACTGCATTTTTTTGTCATTCTCCGGTAGATCCAAATCGCACAGCTTGCAATCAAGAGGAAAAGCAACGGTGTGAAACGGTCGACAAAGGATGCGAGTTTGTAGGCGGGGCCTCTTTGTGCTATGGTAAGGAGCTGCTCTCGTTGAAAGCGAGTTGTGATGAAAAAGAAAAAAAAGAGAAACTTCCGCTTGTTAATGATTTCCGCGTTCGAGCTCTTGCTCGTTCCTCTCTCTCTCTCTCTTTGTGTGTGAGTGAGTGAGGGTTCTGCTATCCTCGTGGTCTTTTCCACCGTAATTCAGTCTAGTAACTGCAGGGCTGTTAAGCTACGATGGAGGACTACGGTGGCTGTAAAGCCGCTATAGATATCTTTCAGTATTTTTACATACTGCTCGTGTACACCGTGATTCCGTAATGCCTCCATGACTGCTGAGGTTTCGACTGGATCAAGCGCTTTCTCGTAATCAATGAAAGCTATATATAAAGGTTGGTTACATTCCGCACATTTCTCTATCACCTGATTGATAGTGTGAATATGGTCTATCCTGCCTGGTCCTTTGGTTGACAGAGGTCTAAGGTGTTCCTGATTCTCTTTGCGATTACCTTAGTAAATACTTTGTAGGCAGCGGACAGTAAGCTGATCGGTGTATAATTTTTCAAGTCGTTGTCGTCCCCTTTCTTATGGATTAGGATTATGTGGGCGTTTTTCCAAGATTCCGGAGCGTTCGAGGTCATGAGGCATTGCGTACACAGGGTGGCCAGTTTTTCTAGAACAATCTGCCCACCATCCTTGATTGTTGTATTCATATAGGAGGTTGTGGGCCAAGTACTGCACCAGGGTGGTCAATCCTGCTATGGTGAGGGAGTGCGTTACCGGTTCTGGTCACTGGGATCAGGCCGCACTCCAGGCCTGTTTGTGCAGTTTTATCAATAGCTGTGTCTTACCAGTACTCACCTACGGGGCAGAAACCTGGAGGCTTACGAAAAGGGTTCTACTCAAATTGAGGACGACGCAACGAGCTATGGAAAGAAGAATGATAGGTGTAACGTTAAGGGATAAGAAAAGAGCAGATTGGGTGAGGGAACAAACGCGAGTTAATGACATCTTAGTTGAAATCAAGAAAAAGAAATGGGCATGGGCAGGACATGTAATGAGGAGGGAAGATAACCGATGGTCATTAAGGGTTACGGACTGGATCCCAAGGGAAGGGAAGCGTAGCAGGGGGCGGCAGAAAGTTAGGTGGGCGGATGAGATTAAGAAGTTTGCAGGGACGGCATGGCCGCAATTAGTACATGACCGGGGTTGTTGGAGAAGTATGGGAGAGGCCTTTGCCCTACAGTGGGCGTAACCAGGCTGATGATGAGATGAGATCAACACGCGGATTTTTTTTTAATCCGGTGGAAAATTGCGCGACACCGGGATTCGAACCACGGTCCTCTTGCACCCGAGGCGGACGCTCTACCTCTACGCCACCACTGCAACCCTATATACCGGATATATACCGGATATCGGATATACTGTTTTTGCCTAAAACCACGGTGCCTAATTGCCGAAGGCGATTTTCGTCGAATATTGTATTCCTGCCGAACATGCAGGCAAATATCGGCTAGCCCTTGCTCGCCGCCAGAAGTGCGCGTGTTTATAGCTGGCCATGCATTTAAAACACTTGCGGCCCTACCAGAAAAGGTTATTTAACCTTTCGTATTGTGAGATCTACGCTTTTTTTTTTTTTTTTTTTTTTTACAGTAACCATATTTCCCCTCGTCGTGTGGATTTCTCGCTCGGGCTGATTTACAAGCTCCGTAGACTCACTGACTTTCGTATAGCATTGTGTGTAATTGGAAAAAAGAACTTTTCCCACACTTATTCTCCGGACGCTTTTTCATTTATAGAAATATAACATTTTTACTTATTAGGCTCAATATTCGAAGCCCGCATTTTTAATATGATTCTTCAGTTTGATTTCAATATTTCGCTACTTGACAACAGATCGTTCTAGGCTGATGCACAAATGGATGACATCTCTTTAGCTTATTGCTGTAAGCTGCACGTGGTAAAATCAATATGCGCAGGAGCTGTCCCTCACAATATCTTCTGCATATTATCAATATCTCAGCCATACAGTCAAATTCACCGTGCATATAATAGCCACTTTGGTTAACCTAAGCAGCTTTGGATTCTAGATTCCGCAAAGTCGCCTTACAGAGGCTCTCTGGTAACTTCCCTGTTTCTTTTTTTTTTGGGGGGGGCGTGGGGTTGAGGGTAGGCTTGCCCTTGTTTACGCCTCTTTCATAAATAAAAATGTCAATCCTAGTTCCCCCAAGCCTTTTGAGTTCATTGAGCGTTTCGTTAACCCAGAATTGTGCACTCCATTTCCGGAATTGCTGTTGCGAACGAAATGCAAGCTTCAAAACTACTACATTAGTTTCTTGCTCCATATGAACTCGTAATCAATGATGGTGACAAATTTTTCTGGGGTTACTGTATGACTTATTACCGACTTCCCTTCAAATTCTGGAAGAATATTTTATGTGAGGAGTGTATTTTCATAAAGCGAAATTATTAAATATATATGCCTACAGAGAAATACACCCATTGTGTTAG